>NC_087237.1:1672944-1755336 GCF_034640455.1 Diachasmimorpha longicaudata
CCACATGGAGACAATAAAAACGGCGGCATTAGACGGAATGGATATATGAAGATGGAGGAGATGAGAGCACCGGGAGACGCCACAAGGGACATATGGAATTGCGAAAAACACACCAAGTTACGTATGGAAGCTAGCAGCAGGGAAGAGAAGCATAGAAATGGACTCCAAACGACGGACAATCAATTACCTGATGACATTCAATGAAATGAAGGATGAGCCGCTGACGACGAAGTGCATGAAGGAGAAGCTAAAGGGAATAAAGAACGGAAATCCCTTAGCGTAGCGTAAAATGGTGATGGAAGCATTCAACGGAGCAGGAGACGGAAGTTGGATGTAAATACTGAAAACGACTCAGGAAAAAGAAAGCCTGACGGAAAGAATGAAGGAAGTAACGAAAATCTGGGAGCAGCAGGACACACAGACAGATTGGGAGAACGTAAAGCGGTCGAGCTAGTGCAATTACTCTGGAGAGATCGCGGAGGACACGAGGCTACAAGACGACTGGAAGGACAGGAAGCTGCAATTATGGCAGAAAATTGGGTGGGTGAGATGGAGATATGGGAATGTCTCAAGAGAGAGGAAAAAGGTATTCGTGGATCAATTTTGCAGAGGCTGCAGAAGAGAAACACAATCGATGGAACACGTTGTGAGCTGTGAAAGAATGCAAGAAGAGATGACGGAGAACAGTCGCGAATGATTGAGAAGCTGGCTGGAAAGGGACGAAGGCGAAAGGGGGCCAAAGACACTAGTGAAAATGCTAAGAGGGTTGCTGAGGGCATGGTGCATGAGCCTACTGGAAATAGAAAGGATTCTGAAGCAGAAAGAAGAAGAGACGAGACAGCGACGAGAGGAGCTGATGGCAACTCAGTGAATAGACTGAATAATTATAAATACTCAAGGGGACGTGGAGAGAGAGGATCTGTACAAATAGGGATAAGAGAGACGAAGAGCTAGCGGAGAAAGTATGAGGTACAAAATGAGACCAAACAAATGCATAATTAAATAAGTAAATAGTGTACTACTCAAATGCCTGGTAGCGCCACAAAAAGCTCGCACATACTTACGTCGTGACAATATTTGTACTAGCAGAATATTAGAACATCAGTAGTAAGTTTGGAACGTTATTCAGAGTCTATTACCTATTTTTAGAGAGGAGTAGAAGGAGGAGGTGTAAAACATAGGACGTAACTCCAAAGGAAAAGAAATTATTATTATTTCTCTTAACCGTTTCGTTAGTGTCGTTCCAGCAGAAAAATAAAACGCAATCGCGTCCTTCCACCGTTTCGACCCTACATCCTGCAGCATTGAGACGAATGCATAATCCGCAATGTTAGATGTGTGGGATCATTCCGAAAGGATTTTCAGTAGTAATACCCCAAGACCTTGAAAATTATCGGATATTTCCCTCCAGTTTCCCTGCGTAGCACTAATCGCGATAAGTTTCGCAGAAAAACTTATCCCTCTCGTTGCTACGCAACGAAACTCTCGGGAAATATCCGATTAATTTTGAAGGTCGAGGGGTATTTGGCTGGATTATTTTTTTCATTCCAATTTCAAACAATTAAATGTGTGGCATTTCACGTCATATAGTATGGTTTTTCACTCGTAGTTGTGGCTTCTCCAGCGTATATTTTCTGTCTGCACAAAATGCAGAGAATTGTTTCCAAATTGTGGATTTTGTCTTCATTGTATTATTAGGAACATTATTTCGAATTTTTTGATCAATAATCTCCAAGGATTCTCCTCCAAATCCGCTCATGTCGAGATAAAGTCTTTGAACTTGATTTTTTGTAATGACAGTTTTGGGGTTTGAAACGCGTACAAATTGTTTATCGGACATTTTCAGTGCTTAGCAACAAACAGGGAACTATCCGAAAAATATCCCAAGTAAAACCCTCTTACTTGTACCACGTGACGGGAAATGCCACCATTTAATTGGTTGAAATTGGAATGAAAAAAATAATCAGGAGAAAATTTCACAAACACTTGAACAATTATTTCACTTTAATTGTTCTAGTTGAAAGTACATTTCCAATTTTCATATAACTTGTGACGTATTTTCGAAGGCTCGCGGAACCCTTCGTCCATCCGCCCGCCCTCTGGCACCGGAACACCCCTCCACCAAATCAGCAAAATCCGTTAAGCGCCAGGTCATTAAAACGGAATGACCACCGTACAAAAAATACTCCTCCGCTCTCAGCTTGAACAACTCCGGCAGCTCGGTCCGTTGAGATTCACTTAATCAAAAGCTGAAAGGGGGATGCAACTGGGACTTTTAAACAAAAAAAAACCACGCAATTGTCAAAATGATCGGGGATCACAATGTTTAATAAATAAAAAAAATAAAGAAAATAATCTCGATACAATAATAAAAAAAAATCAAATAAATAACTCCCCGGAAATCGATCACGCGTTATCGCACACACATGTAGGATCAATATCAAATTAAAGGATAAATGATTAATTTATTTTACGAAGGTTACAGAATATTGTAAAAAGTTAAATACAAGCAAATTACTCTAGGAGGATGAAAAGTATCCTCACGCGTCCGCGGTCAGGTCACAACATAAACTGAACACTAAATTCATACCGCAGCTCACACCCGAAAATGCACTGCCTTTTCCTCCGTTTTTTCATCATAAGTTTTCCTCCCTGAGTCCTTCAACAATGCAGGGTCTGTCCCATGAGCGACCCCACATGGCCGGACAACACTCACCATTATGCCATAGAACAAATCCTCAAAACTTAAAACACAACTAACATAAATCTTTCATGTTCGAGACACACGTCTCCTTTTCCTTACATCTCTTATATTAAACAAACCCATAAAATACATTAAAGTCTTAGCATCTAAACAAATCTTAACGTCCACTAGAGTCATATTCTTCCACACGTGCACAAACATCTAATATAACAAAGCACTCACTCATTCATTCTTTATTTATTTCACACATTCCACACTCTGCCATCCTGCACAGGTATCGGCCTCGATACCAGGTTAGACTGGATGGATATCTCCATCCAAGTCAACCTCATCATCACTGAACCATTCGTCATAATGTCCAGAAGCCTTAGCCCAAGGCTTCATAAAATCGGCCGCTGTGCTCGTGCGATTGGGACCCTCGTGGTCTCCAACCTTCTCTACCAGGTAACGATTGTTCCTCATCACTGTCACTACTTTGTATGGGCCGAAAAACTTAGGATGCAACTTAAGGCCCCTTCTAAACTGTCTCCTCCGAATGGCGACTAAATCGCCAACCGCGTACCTCTTAGCCGGTTTCCTTCTCCGGTTTAAAGTCCTATTCTCTTCCTGGACCTTCAGGATGTTCTGCCTCGCTTCCTCCTCAATCAATCGTCTTAATTGCTGGTCAGCTGAGAGTCGTCGTGGATTTTGCAAAACTGGTGATTCCTCCTGTATCACTATATTCATTTTTACACCCGTATCCTTGGTTTTGATCGGCGTGTCACTCCCCACTATGTCGCGTAACTCACTCTTACTATTCGGATCAGTCACATGTTGGATCGAAATGTCATAATCACTAATATTGTCTTCACACACACTTATATTTAACACTTCATTCCGTCCAGGGTCATCGGCTTTAATTAAATCTTCCTCAGAGTCAATTCTTTTCAAAACAGCTTGTCTGTGTTTCACTCGCACTTCAGCATAGTCAGATAATTCGGCACCAATTAACAAATCACTCCCCAGAAAATTATCCGGAACAACATCAAAATCGAACCTGAACTTCAGGTCGTCGATCACAATATCCGCCTTAAAACGTCCAAGTGTACGTCGATTCAAAGCTCCGACACCGTCAAAAAAGATCGTCTTCTGGTCAAGTTGCGGAGCTCCCAGCCTCACGTAACAACTTGACCGCACCAGATGTAGGTCGCTCCCTGAATCCAATACAGCTGTTACCTCTTTATCCAAAATTTGGACCTGCTTGTAAGTTTTTTTGTCCTTGGCGTTCAGCGCATCGCAGCGGGGCTTCTCTTCCCTTTCCTCTCTACCTGCTTGACTCCTGAAATGTTTTTTCTCTCTCGGACACTGGGTAGACACATGTCCAAACTCGTTGCAATTGAAGCATCGAGGCCCCTTGGCTTTATCCGGACAACTATCGCTATAGTGCGTCGTACTGCCACAATTAAAACAGTGTGCCTTATTTTTCTCAACATCTCGTACCTGATTCGTCTTTTTCATCCTGTCCGTCTTATCATTCCTTTGGGTTAACTGGGCACTCACTTTTGCTTTCGCATTTTTCTTCTGGGTTTCGTATTGCTTCAATTTTTTCCGCAATTCTTTCACCGTCGTCGCACCGTATAAAATTAACTTATTAATTTCCTCATCCTGGATTCCATCGATGATGTATTGCAACTTTGCATCCAATTCGATTTCACCGTGGCTGGCCATCTCTAAAACTCGGTAAACGTAAGCCTCATACGACTCATCACCTTTCTTCCTCACGTTACTGAGCTGCTCATGCACCTGTTTGCTGTTCACCGTGTTGGAGAATTCCTTGATAAGCCGCTTCTTTAACTTCCACCACTCCTTGGCATGGCATTCGTAATTTGCAAATAATTTTGCGGGTCCGTCTAACAGCTTCTTCAGATAGATCACTTTATGTGCCTCAGACCAGGAACACATTTCCGCGGTCTCCTCGAACGTGCAGAACCAACGCCAAATGTTCTGACTTCCGTCACCGCTGAATCTCTCGAGTGCGTCTTCGACATCCTTAAATGTCAGCATAGAGCGCGGATAACGGGACACATCACTGTTCATCACTGGACCACGTTGACGGTACACTCGTCGTTGACGACCACCATTGTGCACCTCATCTTCATCGTCACTGTCACTCGTCGAATCACCATCACTGCTGGCTGAATCGGCTTCAACAGACTTGATCAGCGGGCCTTTCAACCTTGCGAGCAAATCCGCCTTTTTGCCCGTGGTTTCCAGCCCAAGCCCTTGGAGACGAGATTTCAACTCTTTCGTCCTGAGTTGATCCAAAACGTCCCCTTCTCTCGTCCGTGAGGTTTCACCTTGCATGTTGTCTTTCACAGGTGTGATGATTTTGTCCGTCGACCCTGCTGACCGTATTCGTTCTATCAGTGCAGCTTTCTTTCCAGTCACCCTTAATTGAAGTTCACGTAATCTAGATTTGAGTTCGCCCACACTCAAGGATTCTAGATTGTCTTCATATTCGTCCTCTTCTTCCACGTCGTCGTCCTGGGGAACATCCCGTTGTGACCCAACTCGTCTCAACCGCTCCAACAAAACAGCTTTCGCACCTTTGGTTGATAAACCCAGCACTTGGAGTTTGCACCTCAACTCCTCAACCGTCAAATTGTCGAAATTGTCCAACACTGCGGGATCTGCCATTTTATCACCGTAATTGCGTTACACAAAAAATTCACAACGTGTGGCCGTCTGCCGATTGTGTATCACTGCACCTTGATGACAACTCCACAGGGACAATCCGTCACTCTTGAAACTTCACTGAACCCTCTTTAAAACAAATCACAAATCCCTTGAAATGATCCCGGACGAGCCCCCAATTTGTAGGATCAATATCAAATTAAAGGATAAATGATTAATTTATTTTACGAAGGTTACAGAATATTGTAAAAAGTTAAATACAAGCAAATTACTCTAGGAGGATGAAAAGTATCCTCACGCGTCCGCGGTCAGGTCACAACATAAACTGAACACTAAATTCATACCGCAGCTCACACCCGAAAATGCACTGCCTTTTCCTCCGTTTTTTCATCATAAGTTTTCCTCCCTGAGTCCTTCAACAATGCAGGGTCTGTCCCATGAGCGACCCCACATGGCCGGACAACACTCACCATTATGCCATAGAACAAATCCTCAAAACTTAAAACACAACTAACATAAATCTTTCATGTTCGAGACACACGTCTCCTTTTCCTTACATCTCTTATATTAAACAAACCCATAAAATACATTAAAGTCTTAGCATCTAAACAAATCTTAACGTCCACTAGAGTCATATTCTTCCACACGTGCACAAACATCTAATATAACAAAGCACTCACTCATTCATTCTTTATTTATTTCACACATTCCACACACAGTTTAAATCATACGTTCACGTCACTGTTGTCCCATAAAAAAAAAAATCAATTAAAACTCTTCTGAAGTCAGCCAACAAGGAAAATCAAGTCATAGATATCAAAACGGTCAAATGAATCACAATAAATATTAAATGAACAACCGCGTTCCAAGACGCAAGTTGCTAGGGTCCAAGAATATAAAACATACTTTAACTCAAACGACGGAGTCACGAAACCCCATTACAGTCAAATAAATGAATCAGAATCTAAACGGTATAATTTCGGTCAAAAGAATCCAGTGACTCAAAGCGTTAACGCAAAAATCGATGAGGCTGCGTGACCTCGACCAACCGACATTCCAATCAATCAATACACAATAATCCAGAGGTCACGCGACCTTGAAACTATAAAAGAAATCAGACTCGAATTCGATGGCGAGAGATTGATGAGTTTGCGACGCAAATCATCACACAGAAGTCGCAATACTCATCCCCGACATTTAACTAACGAAAATCCAGTAAAACTAATGTTAAAACAATCTGCCGAGCGAGAGAGATAGCTCAAAAATCGCTGAGAGAAGTGGCCAGAGATCCCTGGACAGAAAAATTCCACTAACGGTCCGCAGGACCCAGGTGTATAAAACACCGACAAAACCGGGATCTCTGCCCACAATCTTTACATAAATTCCAAAGAAAAATCAAAGAAATGGCCACCACGCTCACCCTGAACCTCCACACTTCCTCAGATCCGTCCTCACAAAATGCTTTACAGCCTCGAAGGGATACTCGGCGAAATGGCGTCCGTGGCACCACACAATTTACACAGGTCTGCTCTGATTGTCCACCAAACAGGAAGTGATTTCCCTCGCCACGTGAAAATCCGCAACAGGTCGGCAACCTGGTGATTTCAGGCGATTATGAGTGGGGGGGGGGGGGGTGATCATCGTCATTTCCCACCAATCCCCCACGACCAGCCATGCGCAACGGGCCCACTAATTATGGCGCATGTGCCATCAACTACAACTAGGCTCAATTAACCACATCATACGTGCGTTAATTACCACCCATGCGACTAGTAACCCTACTGATTAACGTAGTCCTATATCCCCATTAATCGCGGGACCTCGTGCTCTGGTGAGACGTCACTTCCGTGTCAATGAATAGCTGGATTGTGGCTCCCTCATTGACCACATTGCAAATCCAATCATCAGCCAAAATCCGGAGTTCGTCGACCCCTGCGTCACTTCCGGGCACCTGCCCCGGGATCGTGGCTCCACTGTCGGCCAACCAATCCGCTCCTTCATCCTCTCAGGTATCCTGGCGACTACCGCCATCTCCCAGCTTCTCCAGGACCCTCGATGACGTCCTCCGTGAGAACGCGGTGGCGCGTCATTTGAATCCAAAACAAAAAAATAAATAATACGAATACCTCAGCTCATCACTCTCACCTCGAACTCTCGTCATCGAAGGTGACTTCCCGCCTGGTGGAGGTCTCTAAAATCGCGCAACGGTCGAGGACCAATAACTGGTAAAATACCACGTTACAAACTAACACTTAAAGATTTACTCGCGTCTTGACTCAAACATCGCTTCTCCTCTGTTCTCTCGAGTTGTTTTCGGGATGTTCAAGGTCGCTCCCCACTCTTCGGTAAACCCTGGCAACATCACCCAACAGGTAACGTCTCTGCGTTCTCTAATTGGTCGGAAAAGGTTTTTCGCCCTGACATCAGCGGAATGGGCCCATTAAGGGCCCACTACCCTCCCTCTCTGTTTCTCTGATTCTCCCTCTCTCTTCGTCTATATTACATTTTATTAGACGTTATTCTCAACGTCTGGACGGAATGTCGCACGATAAAAACATATTCTCCAAAATCATGAATATTTACGACACCGCAGATGTTCGGTCCTCATCGTTATAATCCTCATATCCCGCCATCGTTTTTGTTTTTTACTTGTAACAGACCCCTTTTTTCCGAGTCATTCCATCGAACATCAGAACATCTTAGACGGTCCCAAATATCTACATGAATACCTGTATTCATTGGAATGAAGGTCAATAGTCGCAGTATCCTTTTGAAGAATGGTCATAGAATTGGGAATGCCAGATATCGGTAGGTTTTCAACCCACGTTTATAAATGGCCAAAGCGATCAATTTATCATTGAGAGTCCACCGTCGTCATCTTGATGGTATACCATTATGTTGATCTGTTGCCGCCAAAATTTCTGTTACTATGAAGGACTCGATATCAGCCAATAAAGGCGAATGTTTTGTCGTTGGCTAGTTTCCTCAAAGCGTCTTTTTCCTTCTGCAATCCTCGCTCTTTTTTCCCCCATATCTCTAGGATTTTATTTGCGTGGAGTGATTGGCTCGCCTCTGAATCCTATATTCATCAACAGTTTTTTCACTACTACGCGATGTACATCAGCTATTAAAACAGCAAAGCAATGTATAGTTAGAATTCCCCCAAAAACAAAAAATGTTTTTGTCCAAAAATGCGCCAAGCATATATTTCGATGTTGATCATTTGAAAACAAAAATTGAAAAAATAACTTGAAACAACAATTACTTAAAAATTGAAGCCACAATTATTGAAATTTGAAAAAAATAAACAAATAAAAAAAGACCCCAAGCTCATTGATTGAATTTACCAGTGGAGAAAGCTGGTGATGATAGGAGTCCATAAATCGTTTTGAGTTCTCTATGAATATCTTGACTAAGACTAGCCCCATAATATCTTACAAAGGACATCGCACTTACATCAAATACTCGATTCAAATCGAAAGGGGTAAAAAGTCCATTGTGAATCATAATGTTATTCAGCAATATGCTCAGGATCAACGTACTTGGCGCGGTTTATTCGAAACTCACCATTTTCTCTTTAGAACTAGCGATAACAGAGTACTTTCCTCTATTACAAGAACTGTCGTTCAGTCTGGAAATTCTAGAGGAATCAACAAAGAGAAAAATTGAGCTGAAAGTTCCATCTGGCTATCGTGAAAAGGTCTATGAGTTTGATAATCTTGTCGAACAGACAATCGGACTAGCGAATTTTCTACAATTCAACTGTGTTCCAGACACAAACTATCGTAGTTCCATAGTTGATGCATAGAGATGAAAGATTCTTACGAGAAACTTCTCAGTCAGCAGTGCTATACGGGTCAGCACTGCTCAGGTCAAGTGTCACGGGCGGTTTTTAACGAAAAAAGGAAAGATCGCATATCCAAATAGGCTAGGTCATCAGGAAAAACCGCGCCAAGTACGTTGATTCTGAGCATATTGCTGAATAATTTTTTGATTCACAATGGACTTTTTACCCCTTTCGATTTGAGTCGAGTATTTGAGAACTCAAAACGATTTATAGACTCCTATCATCACCAGCTTTCTCCACTGGTAAATTCAATCAATGAGCTTGGCGTCTTTTTTTGTTTGTGTATTTTCTTCAAATTTCCATAATTGTGGCTTCAATTTTTGAATAATTGTTGTTTCAAGTTTTTTTTTCAATTTGGTTTTTCAAATGAGCAACATCGAAATATATGCTTGGCGCATTTTTTTACCAAAACATTTTTCGTTTTTGTTTTTGGGGGGAGTTCAAGCATTTTTTCAACATGGCCAGGAGATTTTACACTTCTTTTAGTAAATGTCCATCTGTTACCTGGTCTAACTCTCTCTAGACTAAAATTAAACAGTATTTTCAACTTGTCGCATTTCAAGACTCATCCAATATGATCATTCAATATTATAATTACAGCTGATCTAAGATGGAAAACTAAGTAGAATAGGCAGTATTTACCTGATTAATGATCAATGTTGTATCGTAACATCAAACAATTCAGACGATTTGACAGGTGAATTTCTATCAATGATCAATTCGATCTTAGATTGGAAAATGTCGATATTGGAGGTTGGAAATGACACATCCCGCCATCTACCGCCGATAGTTATTGTTCTGATTTTCAATATCAGATGGCGATAGGAGCGAACGAATGGGATGGAACTCAAACCCAATTTTCTCAAGAAAAGTCAAACCAAAGTCGATGCAAGTTTTTTTCTTTTACTCAATAAATGTTAATTAACAACTATTGTCTTTACAATATTTATCTTTACCTTTTTTTACAATTCACTTAGTTTTAGATTTAGAATTTAATTATACGTTAAGGATAGTTCTAGTTGAAGAAAATCAAAAATAGTCCTCCCAATGGATCCTGAGATGTATGAAAACCTGCGAACAGAAAAAAATCAACAAATTAATTCGAATATTCCTTTGAATCAATAAACGAAGTTTATGATTATTTATCCTTACTGGAATGAATAGATGCAAGAAGAACACAGGCCGGGACTAGGATGCTGGAATATCAGGGGAATTCTGCATTAATACATTGCTCATTAAACATTCATTACAAAGTGAAGGAATAATTTTTCCACTCCATAAAATATGAGTTGAATCAAATTTTCTCCTCGCTCAGATAATGATCAATCAAAATCTACCGCACATGAAGGAATATTCTTACCTGGAAGAAGTAGAGGGGCCATTCCATCCGTCATTGTTGATAATAAATCTGAATGCCCCCAAACCTACCCCCATCCCCACCCCCGCCGTCACCGCGGGGAGGCCGGCGGAACCGGTTGTATTGGCCTTTCCAATATCTAAAAAGGAGGGGATTCAAGGAAAGTTAGGCAGGAAAAATTAGATGGGAAATGATTTTACTGCCTTTCCTACACGAATCATTCCTTTGATGTTAGAAATACGGTCGAAGTCCATAGCTTTTTTTGATATGCATGGAATTCAATCGCATTGATGACATCACTGGAAAGATTTGTGCTAAAAAGGATGTGCCAAGCAGACTTGGAGCCTCATGCTCAACATGTGAGAATTTTCGTCATGCAAGACACTCATTATTGCAGCAATGAAAATTTTCATCAACAAAACTCTGCTCTACACAAATCTCAACTCATCTACAGAACTGGACTGTTGGCGGATGTCAGCAGAACTCGTTCTGCATGAGACATTCAGTTTTGTACACAGCAGAGTTTCGTTTGAAGAAGCTCTTTGTTTGCTGCAATAATAGTGCGCAAGATGAAAATCTCCACAGGTTCAGAATGAGGCTCCTATTTCACATTACCTGGCATTCCTCTCCCCGAGGTGCCTCCCTGCTCTGCGCCTTCTCCTCTCTCCGTGACGCCTGCCTCGGGCTCCTCCACCCTCCCCCAGTTCCTCCTCAGGGGCCTCTCTGTATATTCAGGCCAATCTCCTTGCACTTGCCGCTGCATAGTGTCCAGTTTCTTCTGCAACTCTTGAATCAGGCGAAGGGGATCGTCCTGAAGACGACTTCCACTTCCCCTTGACAGACCACGTTGCTGCTGTGGTGCTGCTGGTGGTCTCCGCCCTGGTGGCAGTGGTGGTGGTGGTGGTCTTTTTGTTGTTGCTGCTGCTGCTACTGCTACTGCTGCTGCCGCTACTGCTGCTGCTGCTGCTACTGCTGCTGTTGCTGTTGCTGCTGCTGCTGTCAGTGGCGGCGAAAGCCCAGCGGCCCGGTTTTGGGCCAAAAGTAGCTAAAAAACATATAATTAATAGTATACTCTAAGCCAGGGGTGGCCAACCTTTTCGGCAGCTGGGCCGAAATTCGGAAATAGAACTTCGCACCGGGCCGCACTACTAATTTAATGTAATAGCTACAATGCACAAAAATAAAACAAATTTCTTAGTATTATAAAATTTATTAAAAAAATTAAATTAATGAGATATCTGACTTTGCTTAGCTGAACTAAGCTCATCAATGTTAACCTCGACTGAAGTCGTTGCTACACGCAAACAGTTTTCTAGATGAACGTCAGCAATCCGTGTTCTCATTTGGGATTTAATATGCTTCATCTTACTAAAAAGTTGTTCACTCATGTATTGTGTTTCCAAACAATGAAATCATGAACAGAGCATGTTTGTAAAACGCGGGATATTTTTCCTTGTCAAAATAGTCTTTATAAAACTCTTCCAAGCCAACCTGATTGAATTTCTCTTTTAGCTGTGAATCACATTGCATTTCGCAACATTCCATTTGTAAATGTGCCGGCAAGGAACTTACGTCCGTAGAAAATGGTGTTGCAAAAGCAGAAAAAAACAGACGATACTTTTTAAAATCTTGAAATCGGCTTTCAAATTCGTTTTTTAAATCAGATGTCAAAGATGCGTATTCAGCCGCTGTCTCCGATGTTATATCAGGTTGCTCTGAAAGTGTAGGAAAATGAGTGAAGTTTTTAGTTCGTAGCTGCTGTTCCCAAAGCTCAAGTTTCATTTGAAACGCAGAAATAAGGTCATACATGTCATTTATCAGTTGATCTTTGCCTTGTAGACGAGTATTGAGTTCATTTAAGTGGCTTGTTATATCTACCAGAAATGCAAAGTCGGATACCCACTCTTTGTCTTGAAACTCTGAAATACTCTTTGATTTGCTTTCATAAAAAGATTCTATTTCTTGCCTCAACTCGAATACTCTCTTCAACATTTTTGCACGGGTCAGCCATCTTACTTCAGCATAAAATATAACATCACTATATTCTGATTCCAAGGCCTTTAGAAATTCTTGAAACTGACGGTGATTCAAACCTTTTGACTTAATAAAGTTTACTATTTTGACAACTACCTTCATAACATGGTCCATTTTGAGAGATTTGGCGCACAAATTCTCTTGATGAATAATGCAATGAAAATTTAGCATTGACATATTGCCAACATTACAAGCCTCTTTTTCAATCAGTTTTACCAAACCTTCGTGTTTCCCAACCATTGCTGGAGCACCATCAGTTGTTATACCCGACAAGTTGTTTAGTTGCAACGAAAAGCGATTGATTGTTGATTGAACGGCCTCTAATAAATCTCGTGACTTGGTGGTATCCTTAAGTGGAAACAAAGCTGCTAGTTCTTCCATTTTATTATAAGAGGGATCAACACCTCTAATGAAGATCGCCACTTGTGCGGTATCCGTCATATCTGTACTTTCATCCAATGCCAGAGCATAATATATGAACTCAGATGCACGATTTTTTAACTTATCTTCAATATGTTTTCCCATATCATCCACACGTCTTGTGATAGTTTCACGAGATAGGCTTGATTTCGAGAAATCCTTCTTCTTTTCTGGACATATAATTGCAGCGACACTTTCTAAACACTCCTTAACAATTTCACCTTCTGAAAAAGCTTTCGATTTTTTTCCTAGTATTGCAGCTACTGCATAACTCGCTTTTACATAACACGTTGACTCTGACGTTGCTCTTGTAAATATTTGTTCTTGTGCAGAAAATTTTATTTGCAAGCTTTTTACTTGATCCTTCCGAAACTTTCCTTTGTACTGATCAAACTTATTTGCATGTTTAGTTTCGTAGTGCCGTTTAATGTTGTACTCTTTCATAACAGAAACATATTCATTGCATATTAAACATATTGGTTTTGTTTTAAATTCCACAAAAAAATAGTTATCAGTCCATCTGTCTTGAAAACTTCTTAATTCTTCGGTCACTTTTCTCTTCTTTGGTCCAATTTCTTTACTTGTTGACGCCATTGTAGGTTAACTGTAACAAATAAAATAAATTTATTTAAACTAAAACGACAATAATCACAGATTCATTTAAAAGAGTTGGCTTTACTTACCAAAACGAATAGTAAGAGCGTTTGATAGATCGCAATCGAATGCGCACGTCACTAATATACCTACTCGTAGACCGCCACGTAAAACAACCGATAGCGTTGCGAGCTTCCCGTGAACTGATCTGTAGTGCGTTTCTGTAACTTGGTCGAGAAATTCTCTACTGAGAGTGCCGTCACATCACTCTATTGCCATAGTGAGGGGATTCCCCCAAAATGCGGGGAAGTTAAACTTACTGTGGGAAATTTGTGGGGAATTTAAACTAACTGTGGGGATAAAGTACTGCGGGAAATTTGTGAGGAATCAATTACTTACTTTAAATTATGGAAATTATTTTAATAAAATCTTGAAAATGAATTATTTTATGAATTTTAAAAGTAACCGAGATATTAGTCGTTTTTTGAAAAATACATTTTTTGATAAATATTATTTAATTTTACCTTTGGTAATTAATTTTTTATAGTTTTTAATATCTTTTTACTCGGATCTGCGGGCCACAAGTTGACAGTCGGCGGGCCGCGGGTTGGCCACCCTTGCTCTAAGCAGTTGGCAATAAGAGTGGGTTAGTCGTAGGACAGCAATACCCTACACATCAATACATTCATGTATTAGCACCTTCTACGAGCTAAAAATGTAATGAAAAAGACTATTTGTGCATTTTCTTGGGTGAATAATTTGTTTTCTTAATTATTTTCAAAATAAGACATTTTCTTTAATTATTTTTGAAACATCTCTCGTTTTGGAAAACTATAGCGTATTTCGATTGTCAAAATACATTTTATATTTTAGGGTGCAGTAAAGAGGCTTTTTTTTTTAGAAAATCTGTTTATTTCCAAGGATAAATGAAAAAAATAGAAAAAGGTGTCAACCGCCATGAAATGCCAAATTATGCATTACTATTTTTTCATTTATCACTGAAATCACTGAACAAAAAATAATTTTTCTAATCCCGCACTGATCGAAAATTAAGTATTTTACTTACCAATTCATCCTCAAAATCCATCAGCTCGTAATCGGCGTCCTCCAAGTTCGCCATGGTGCACGGAAAGAGAGAACTAGGGATTCCCCTAGTTCTCTCTTTCCTTGCTCTTCTCTGTCTTCTCAGCGCACTTTCCAGGACACTTTTGCCAACCTCTCATTTCTCGCGCGCGACGCTGATTGCGAACTGACCACTGGGGGGGGGGCTCCGTTTGTACTTTTACAAATGTACAAATGATGAACAGTAGAGAGAATTTTCAAACGTTGAGAGCACCGGTGTGCAGGGATCCAACTGTCGAGACAAAAAGGTAAGCTGTACATGTAGCGCTGGGTCCTCATGTACAGCCTAGCTTTCTGTCTCGACAGTTGAATCCCTGCAAAGTGGTGCTCTCACCGTTTGAAAATTCTCTCTACTGTTCATCATTTGTACATTTGTAAAAATACAAACGGAGCCCCCCCGACCACTGTGATGTCCTGGGGTTGAATATTATAGATGGCACTATTTATCGGCCATTTTGATCCACGAATTTTGAAAATGTTATAAAGAGCAAAATGATAAATCAACGCCATATGGAATTTTAGAAAATCAGAAGGAATGCCAAAAAAAAACAACGGGACAATGAACAAGGGAGAAATAAATTTACGGGCGTGAGGAAAACCATTCCACAAAAACGTAGAATCAAGTGTCAAGTATTCGAGTTCTAATCCAAATTTATTACTCTCCCAAACGCGCTGCAGAAAGGCAGTTCCTCGAAAACATAAAATATAAAGACAAAGTAAATTCAAAAGTCACGGTCTGAAGTCATAAAACTCGAGTACTGTTTACTTCAGACATTTCTCTGTCTTATGTGTTTAACACATGTGAGCTTTCCTTTGTCCATTGTCCTGCTGAACAGAGAATCCTGGAATTCTCTGAGGAAAACTGTGACATCACGCGCTCTCCTTGTTTCCCTCTTTCTCTTATGATTTAATATGCCCCTTTCCCTTGGGCCAGGGTTGCGTGCGCCACTTTTGGACTAGTGGGGGTTACTGGACCCAACCCTTAGAGTTTAAGACTAAGATAAGTTAGTTCTTTTTCAAGCCTTCTGCTAGAAGCTTCTCTCCATTAGTTTAATTAAAGTCTACGGATTATATGTTCCAGTGTGAAGTTCTTTTCCTCAAATTTGATCTTAATAAATAAACGTGTTAATGTGCTCTCTTAAGCACTTGTGTTATTATTTATTATTGAATTATTCATTAATTCAATTGATCTCAACCTGAACCAATCAACTTCGGTGGAGTCCTCATCAGAGGTTTAGCGGCTCACGGATCCCGTTTTCAAAATCTGGCGCTCAATAATCCAAACAGCGCTAGTGTCCTGCTAGTAACTTGGGTAGGACGTAACACCACAGCCCCAGGTAGTTAATTCCACATAGGTAAAAATTGATCAGTTTCTCCATTCGGGCCCTTTGAAGGTCCATTGAAAACCATTGATATTCGATCAATTCGCTTTGATAGTGAACATTTATTTTTTTATTAATTAAAAACTTTTTCGAGCAAAAGTTAGCACCCCATTTTTGATTTTTCGATTGAACGTCAAAAGTAACCTTGTCATTGGATTGAAAATTGTTTGTAGGTCATATATAATCCATTGTCATTAGTCTATCAATCATCATTTATGGGATATTAATTAATTAAAGAATATTATTCTGACGGACGAGTGCGCATGAGCACATACGCTACGCGTGCCGCGTTATTCATACTACGTTAATTTTCATCTATTGCCAATCATTTTTATCTTCAATCATTATTTGAATTCGTTTGCCAAAAGAAGTTCTATCCTACTCGTGAATTTTCAATTTAAGGAGGGTCATTCCGATTTTTTTATAAAAACATCTGTTTAGTTAAAAAAGGTGATATCGAGTAAATAGCGGACAGACAGGTCATTGATGGTTCATTGTATATTAGTTCGAACTATGTGCTTTATTTTGTCCTTAAAAATAAGAAGTCTTCAACATTCTCTGTGATTCTATCATGATGGAGACATTCATAAATAATCGGAAGATCTCAACATTCTCCATGATTCATCACGAACTTTTCGGTGGTTTATCATAACAAATCTCTTAAAATTTAAAGCTTAAATATCCATTATTTGCATTCAACGAATGTACTGGACAATGTAATACTTAATCATACATTAAAGTTATTGTGCAGGCTGCGATTCCCTAACGACGTAGATAAAACCTTTTGGTTGAATCTTCGCAGGCCCGGATACAGTCTGAACTGCAGTAGAGTGGCCATCATATAATAGCCAATTTGCTAGTGTCCAACAATATCCAACATATCTGTCTTCAGTTTAACCAATTATTCCCGCTGATGCTCGCGACATGTTGTTCTCTCCCAACCAATGCGTATGATATTTAAGCCTCCCCAAGTAACCTCACGATGTTTTGTTCTCCCCCAATCGATTCTCAGGATGAAAAATTCAATCATATAATTATGGCATCTGATTCCGATACGACGGCATATAACTTGAGTACTAATTCTCGCCGATCAATCAAACCGCTTGTATTATATTGGTCTTACCAAACTACACGAGTACAATTCGCAACGCTTGCAGGGGAATGACTTGCTTTCTCGCTAAAGTCGACGGTATCTATGGGTTTCGTAGCTGTTGTGGGAATCACAATTTTGGGTGCACCCAGACCAAATCTGCCATTATATTCGGGTTCAGTTCATCTAATAAGCCCAGAAACGCATGAAACGGGAGTCTCTGCTCGTCTTCTAAAAACTCAAACGCTTAAACTTGACATTCGGTTCCGGTCCGGCAGAATACAGGATGATTACAAATTGTAGTAGATCAATCAAATCACTTGCAATACGTTGGTCTTGTCAAAATACACAAGTACAATGCACGAAGTTTGCAACACACCCACTTTGTAGTCCTCCTTCACAAAACGAAGGGGCGCGGAGAGACTCGGGTCGCTCAGGATACTAGGCTGTGGAGACAGGACTATGGTCCATGATATGCCAATTCAGCAATGACTCTAACCGCAAAATCCCACATTAATACTATAGTATCCGAACGAATTTGTATTCCGAAGGAATAAAGAATAAAGATAGCAGACTGATGTGAGAATCCGCAATGCAATGCAGATCTCATAGACCGATTAAAAGTTTTTCCCACGTGTCTACCCTGTGCTGTCACAAGTGCGTTTTTTCCCTTCCCCTAAGCATTTGGGTTCCAACCCTCACACGCTCGGACAGGTCGAGCAAATTCCGAAAAAGTCGATGAAAGGCAGACTAATTAATTTTTAGAGAGCCTTGTCCCAATCAATAAGTATTTATTGTGATTGATGCGCCAAATTTGTTAAAAAATCCCGTTACAGAACGAACCACTTCGGTCTCGCGGGGAAACAGTATTTTTTTCGAATTCGACGGTAAAAAATCCTCTTTCGAATACAGAAGGTTCTTCCCTCCTGATTCTGGAGCACGGGTTTCACGACAATGCGAGTGTCGTTATTCATTCCAAATGTGTAAGAGCTGAAACTGAAATGCCTTATTTTGCCAGCTTCAAAGATATGCACCAAACCTCCTGAAGGCGATTCTCCCATGGGGTTAATCCGCAGGATTAAATGATAGATGTACATGGTCTTTTGCTTGCTATGAATCGATATTCGAGTAATCATATATCACAAATTTTCCGGAATTCAGGCGTCATAAAATTTACTGAGCATCACAAGAGTAACTATGCATAACCATCATCCTAAGGACCTACGTAATATTTTACACTCTCACTAAGGTATGATTTAGGGAGGTATTCTCAAGCTTTGATGTCGCCGACAAGAAAACAGGGGACAAGTCCCTCCGAAAGCCGTGCGCGGCGCTGTACACCGTCTTCCCCTCACGCGCGTTTCGTCCCCACCACTCGGCAATTTCTGCGGTGGAGCGTTCGAATCTCGGCGAAGGCACTCAATTTTTTTTTTTTACAATTTCTCCCAACAAAAGGTTGGCATGGAAATCAGAAAATTAGGATGAAAAACATGGATAAAGAAAGGATAAATGGTGATTTTTTAAAGAATCTATTCATTCATTGATCCATTCTCGCTCACGATTTTCCATTTTCGCACAAATAACATATTTACAGGGAGACTCTTTCCACGTCACCCAAGAGGTAGAGTCATCGACGCGTTTTATTCAAAGTGGTATCCCCGTAGGCCTAATCCACTAAGTCGAGGGATGGACAATCGTTATGATTTGCAAACCTGGAAGCGTAAAGAAATAAATAACGTGAAAAACATAAACCGATAACTGTCCCACGATGAGTTTTTACAATTCACAATTGAACAAGATTTCACCATTTTCACAGATTTGATTCGCACACGATGTGTAAATCGATTCCTACATGTCTCGATCGGATAAAACAACGAGTGATCGCGAATCGTAAACAAATCTTCCCACACTCCAATGCCCCTTCGCGAAAAACCATTTTTGTTTATAGGTGAATCAATGAATTTACTCACATTATTTTGAATATTACTAGGATCCCATTATTCGTAATCAATCAAAAAAATACATTATTCTATATTTCGTTATGGAATAGTTCACCAATTCGCGGGAATGAGTGGGAAAATCATGGGGAAAGAGATAGTCAATTAAACAAAAAATAACAATGATTCTTATTATTTTTGTGTTTTCCCTTTATTTTCTTCTTTGTAAAAAATTTTTTTACATTTTTCCGTACTTTCTAAAATCATTTTGCATTAAGAAATAATCTCTGCGCCGAACAGCTTAGAAGAGTGGGGATGACCAGGAGTTGAGGGGAAGGTAAAAGTGACCGCCGCGCGCCCTCGTGGCGCTTACGGGACCTTGTACCCTGTTTTTCACTTTAGAATACCTTCCTAAATCATACCTTAACTCTCACCAGTTACTGTGGAGCCGCTGGTGACGGTTGACCGGTTCTTTGGTACTCCTGGTGTCATTGGACCGAGCCGCAAGTGCCTCTCATAATTCCTGACCAACGCCCTCATGACTCTGGTCACGCTGGTGATGTTTGATCGCCCACGTAATAGCTCTCGTGACGCTTGACCAATTTCCCATTGCCCTTTGTACTGTTTGACGAACTCTCTAGTCCCCCTCGCGATGCATGACCATCTCTCTAGTGACATACGTGAGGTTTGAGCCCCTGCCAAGTTAGTCTGGTGAGGCTTGAACGACCGTCCACTGACCCGTGTGGTGCTTGAGCTACCCCCTAGTGCCACTCATAACCTTCTTGGAGTGTCACTCTCCCCAAGTCACCCTTGAAACGCTTGTGAGACTTGACCGACCCCCTAGTGACCCTTTAGATGATTGACTCTCCCCAAGTAACCCTCGTGATGGTTAGGATCAAAGGATTGACTAAAGTTGAGGCCGAGTTGTGGGGGTTTGAGTAACGCCAGCGGCATCATAGTACCTCACCCCAGGAGAGATAGGCCGTCACACGCAATGCTGGGGTGTCTGCCCGTCAGCCGACTCGACAATTCCTCAGTAGCAGTCCCGCTGTCCGAGGGATAAGTCGAAAGTGGGGAGGGAGTTAGTCCTGTGCGTTACCGGAATGTTTTTGAAGTGAAACTTCTTTGCGCTCGTTGGGCTGTAAATCTTCTTCTTCTTCTTCTAATTTTTTGGTTGGCTCTGACTACAAGTCTTTTGGCCGTTGTTCCCAATGTAGGAACGTTACATGTGAATAGGTGGGAGGTGGTAAGGTAGGGAGTGAGGCAGTGTGGTTAGGAGGCGGGAAGGATTTGAAATAGTGGTTAGACTGATTTGTGGATAGATTTTAGGTAGTTGTGAATGAGGTAGGCAACTTTGGTGCTTGGATGAGAGATGAGCTTTAGGATGTTGAATGAGGAAATTTTTAACTTTTTCAAAGCTTTCACAAAGGGGGTGCGTTCATTGATATATAAGGGGCAGAACCAGAAAATATGTGATAGGGTTTCGGGAAGGTGACATTCACAGAGTGGAGAGTTGACTATATTTTTGCGGAAGAGGCTGTCGTTGAGGTTGAAATGGTTGGATCTCATTCTAGAGATTGAGGAGATTTGGGGTCTGTCAATACCTAAGGAGTGGAACCAGGGGGGGTGAAAACCTTTGTAGAAGTGTTTAAAGTAGAGGGAGCCTTTACGGATGCTTTGGGTTCTAAGGAGTTTGGCGGTTTTGGCTTTCAGGCTCCTCGAGAAAGATTCTCTGAAGTCAGAGTGGGGGATGCAGGCGTTGTGAAAGATGCCGTTGGAAATAGCCTCTTTGGCGTGACGATCGGCTAATTCATTGCCTGGGATTCCCGCGTGGGAGGGAATCCAGATGAGAGAGATGTGGTATCCATTGAGGGAGAGATTTGAGTATAGTTCGAGGATTTCATAGACTATATGAGAGGAAGATTTTTGGTATGAAAGATGGGATAGAGCTGTCAGAACGCTGAGGGAGTCTGAGAGGATAACGGAGCGTTCGATTTTAAGGGAATCAATGGTTTGGAGGGAAGTTAGTAAGGCTAGGGCTTCCGCTGTAAATATCGAGGCATAAAAAGTTATCTTGTGTTTGATGATGATATCTTTGGAGGGAACAACAACTGCAAAGCCCACATAGGAGCCCTCACATGTTTTCGACCCATCAGTGTAAATTTGGGTGTGGAGGTCAAGGTTGTTTTTAGATAACTCATCAGACAGGGTGGCAGTTATGTTTTTGGCATTCTTTAAGGAATGGCCAATGGAAGTGTTGATTAGAGGCGGGGAGTTGATGAGAGAGAACGGAAATTGGTAAGGGGTAGCTAGGGAGTGGGAGTGAATTCGGTGCTTGTGATGTAGGAGTTTGGTGTACGAGCGATAAATGGGGAAATCGGTCTTGATGTTATGGATGTTGGAGTTTTTCCTAGAAAGGATCAAGTGTAGGGAGGCGAGTTTGTCGAGGGCAGGGTGGAGTGATCGGGAGAGACATTTAGCCATATACCTATTCGAAAGTTGGGAAATACGTAGATTTAGAGGGGGTTCAGCAGCTTCAGCAAGGATAACGTTCGTGGGGGTAGAATTTCTAAGACCAATAGCAAAACGGAGAGCTTTGTATTGAAGCTTGTTGAGCTTGTCGAAATGAGAGAAGTTTGAGTACCGAAGGATGTGACTGCCATATTCTATGGAGCTCCGAATTAGACCTCTGTAGAAGGTGATGAGGTTATTGGGGTGTGCCCCATACCAGGTTTTTCTGAGGGATTTGATGAGTGAAATAACTTTGGTACATTTACTGGTTAAGGCTAAGATGTGAGGGGAGAAGGAGAACCGGAAATCTAAGGTGACCCCAAGAAATCTGGTGGTTTCTTTGGCTTGAATGAGGGTGTCGTTGATAGAGATGTGGTGGTCGGAAGGGATGAAGTGTTTTTTAGAAAAGATGATTAGGTGAGATTTTTCGGGGGAGATTTCAAGGTTTCTGTCAGATAGATGCTTGGCTATGGAGTTAGTTGCTTCTTCTACAGATTCCAAACAAGAGGAGAGGTTGGAGTTGCGAGAAAAGATTACGAGGTCGTCGGCGAAGGCGATAGATTCAGCCTGGAACTGGTGGAGTTGGGGTAGGAAGGAAGTATAAATGTTAAATAGGATGGGGCTAAGGACTAGTCCTTGGCCTGTGCCTTTGTCCATAGGGTAGGGGCCATTAAGCTCATCTTGCGTCACGAAGTAGAGTTGGCGGAAAGCTAGTAGGAAGTAGACGAAGTCAGCTAATTTTTGGGGAATTCCTATACGGGCTAGGTCATTGTATAAAGTGAGGGGGTTGACGTTGTCAAATGCTCCCTTTATGTCGATGAAGACACATGCAGTGAATTGGTTGGATGCGAAACCTGTAAGGATTTCAGTGCTTAAGATAGAGAGGTTGTCAGCGCAGGATCAGAGTTTTCTGAAACCGAACTGATTATTGGGCAGGACATGTTCAGTTTCTAGCCACCACATGAGGCGGTTGGCTATTAGTTTTTCGAGAAGTTTCAGGGTGCAGGAAGCAAGGGCTATGGGACGAAATTTGCCCGGGGTATTTTTGGGGAGGAGGAATACTAAGAATTTTCTCCATGAATCTGGAAATTGGCCGGAGTTAAGGAGGGAGTTGAAGATGTCTAGAAGGCAGTTTTTGTAGGAGTTAGGGAGTTTTTTCAAAACAAAATAGTCGATTTTATCCAGGCCTGGAGAAAAGGTGCTTTTAGTGGCCGAAAGAGCATGTTTGAGTTCATGTGGGCTGAACTCTTTTTGAAGAAAGGGGTTGCTTTGGAAGGGGATGGCTGGAGGAAGTGGGGGGATGTAGTTGGGCGGGAGTTTGGGACAGAAGTCGGAGATGAAGCTCCTCATTTGATCGGCAGATTCATTGTCTTGATTAGGGATGTTTGTGGGGGTGTATGCCATGCGGTTTTTGAACCACTTGATTTTTTGCCAGACTAGGTTGATGGGGGTGTCTCTACTTAGGGATTCACAAAATGTGGACCAGCCTTTTAATTTTTCTCTTCTGAGAGTGAGTTTGGTAAGGGCAGATTGGTTTTTCATAGCAATGTAGTGGTCTAGACAAATGACCTTTCTGAAAAGGGATGTGGCCTTCCTTCTGAGGGCGACAGCATGTGAGCAGTTTTCGTTCCACCAGGGAGCTGGGGGAGTGGATCTGCGGTTACTTTGGTTGAAATATTTAGACGAGACTTTGGGTTTTGGAGACGAGGCTTGAATTGCTGACATAATGACGTCAATTAGGGATTCGTATTTGAGTTGCGGGGACGTGGAGTTTGGGGTATTGTTTATGAGGTTTTCGTTAGCTTCAAGGTAGTCTTGGAAGGCATCCCAATCCACCTTGGAGTGGTTGATTTTATAGGAAAAACGTTTGAATTTGTGGGGAGGGACGTTCAGAAGGGTGGCAATGGGGTAGTGGTCGCTACCCATGTGGTCTTTAAGAACATGCCAAGAAGATTGGAGAGCTATATTGGAGGATGCAAGAGTGAGGTCAACGCATGAGGGGGGCGAGTTGGGGGGAGTGACTCGGGTGGGAGAGCCATCGTTCAGGGGTAAGGGATTTGAGTTCGCAAGAGCATCTAGGAGTTCAGAGCCAGAGGGACAGGAATGGGAGCTACCCCAAGCCTCTGAGTGGGAGTTGAAGTCCCCAGCTATGATGGAAGCGTGGGCATTGGCGGATTTGGAGAAAAGTAGAGACCATTCTGAGGAGTGAACTGTGGCGTGGGGATTTTTGTAAAGAGAGAAGATAGCTAGGGGTCCATCTTTGGAGGAGATATTAATGCCAATGACGTGGAGGTTCGGAGAGATGAGGTTAAGGTTAGGAATTCGAGTGAAGCGTATAGATTCTTTGATCGCGATGGCAATGCCACCCCCCTGTTGGTTTAGAAGGTCATCTCTGTAGAGATAAAAGCCGCGGAGGGCGGTGTGAGGATGAGAGGGTTTGAGCCAGGTTTCAGAAAGGAGAATGATATCATAGTTGAAGGCAATATTTTGGAGGTCACCTAGCTTTGGTCTAAGACTGCGGGCATTCCATTGCAAGATTTTGAGTCCAGGGCAGGCAGAATTAGTTGAGGTTGTAAAATTCATAGTGAGGTGGATAATGAGGGGCGAGAGGTGTTGAAGGGTGACGCAGGGGCGGACAGGAAAGAGGAAGGAGGGTTTGGAGGGGGGGTGATCTGGGAGGAGGGATGATATAGGTTGTTGATTAGATTGGAGATGTGGGCGACTTTGTTGGTGAGGCCAAAGCTTTCAACTAAGGCAGTGAGTTTATGGAGGAAGAGATCGAGGAAGCTTCTAATTTGGTCAAGGACCTGAGAGAGGTCGGACGAGGGTAAGAGAGAGGGTTGGTGGGGAGGGTATCTCTTTTCTGTAGGAGGAGGAAGGTTGGAATAGTTAGCACCATTTGGAGAAATAAGGAGATGGGAATGGTTAGGGGAGGAAGAGTGGGAGATAGGTGAGGTTCTTGAGGAGCTGCGGGGGGCTTTATGCATGAGCTTGTGGGAGTATTGGGGGTGCTTGTCACGAGACGAGTTTGACAAGGGTAGAGGGACGGGGTTTGAGTCTTTGGGCAGTGGAGTTGGACGGATGGCAGGAGAGCGATGAGACACAAGGTCGGAGTTAGGGAGATGACGAGGGGTGGGTTGGAGAGTGGTTGACATTGGTTGTGTGAGCGAGGGGAAGTGTGAGATTGGAGGGAAGTGATGAGGGGAGTTAGCAAAGTTAGAAGGTGAGGGGGCAGGTAAGTGCCCGGGGGGGGGGGCATTTGGGAGATTGGAGGAGATAATGTGTCTAGCTTCAATATAGGAAATACCCTGTTGGGCGGCATATCTGTGTATGAGTCTTTGCCTGGCTAGTTGGGGGCAGCTGTTGTCGGTTGAGGGATGTCTCCCTTTGCAGTTGATGCAGGAAGGGTCCTGGTCAATTCTTGGACAAGGGGAGTTTACGGGGAGGTTGTTGTGGTCCGCTTTGCCACAATGGTTGCAGGTTGTTTGGCTTCTGCAGTGGGCTTTAGAGTGGCCGAAACGAAGGCAATTGGAGCATCTTTTGACTTGGGATGTGTAGGGGGAGACTTCGAGATGAATGTTGTATAGAGATACATAGGTTGGGAGAGTCTGACCTTCGAACTTGATGAGTATGGAGGTAGAAGGGGACATGTGCCTGGTTCCATCGGATAGGGATGTGAATCGGTTACAACGGGAAATTTCTTTGATTGGGACATCGCTGATGAGGTCTGATTGAAGATCAGGGACGGAGATATTGAGGGGCACATCTTTAATGATGCCAGGTCTGGATAGACTGAATTCGGGAATGTAGGCGATTATATTATGAGATTTAAGGGAGTGATGTTCCATGACATCGTTAGCAATTTTGGCGGACCGGAAGGAGACAAGGATGGAGAAACCAATTTTTCTGGTGGTGGAGAAGGAGCGGCCGTGGCCTAGGTCGTTCAGAATGTTCATGAGAACTTTGGCTAGGTTGACTCCATGAATGTCAGGGGTGTTTGGGGTGGAGTAGTCGGCTTGGAAGAAGACCTCAAAGGATTGGTTAGAGGACTTAAGAGGGAAACGGTTTTTCTGTAGTTCTTGGGATATGATGGGGCGTCGAGGTGTCCTCGTTGGGAGAATGGCAGGAGGGGCAGAGGACGAGGTTGAGGTTTCAGGATGAGGGGAGGAGGCTTTGTGAAGCTTTTTTTTCATGGATTTGGGGAGCTCGAAATCTGGTTCTTCGTCAGAGGATCTAGCTGTACGTTTGCCAAGAGCATTCTTTTCTGGGGTGCTCATCTCAGTGTCGTTAACAGGAGGTGATGAGGGATGAACAAGGGGGGAGGTGATCGAGTTTTGTGGGGAGAGTGCAGAGAAGTTATCAAGAGTGTTTTGGGAAATGGCATTAAGAGTGAGGGGGGATATGTTGTTCTGAAGGGCAAAATCAAGGTAGGCCGAGCGTTGAGCAGCTTCGATAAGAAGTGAGTCGCTAGGATCATGTGGTGGAGAGGGAGAGGTTAGGTTAGGTTGAGGGGGAGATGGAGAGTTCTGGGGAAGGAATGGGTCGTTGAAGATTATATCGCGTTTTTTTAGTTGATGGCTGATGTCATAGTTGTGCTCGTTGGTAACGTTGGTTGACTTGGTGTTGATTAAGATGGCATTGGAGGAAGGGCGGTCCCCCATCTTGGAGCGGTAGCGTCACCTCGGCGGGGACGCCGTTGAGGTTAGGGCGACACGTGGCCAAGCCACGGTCTACTTACGAGTCTAATTAGTGTAGGCACTAAACGGTATGCAGATTCGGCGGCTTGATGTGATCTGCAAGACTACGTCAGGATAGTAAAGAAGGACACGGGAGGAAGCTACTACTGTGGTAGGAAAAACGAAGGTAGAGGCGCGCACTGAGGAATACGTCCATACACGTCGGAGGATGAAGGCCGAATGGGGCTGTAAATCGAATATCGTATGTAACGAAAAAGCGACAGGAAAAGGGAGGGGATAGCGCGCGTGGTGGGGCAGTCGGACTGAAGGAGACAAGAGAGAGAAAGAAAAATGCAATAGATTCGGAGCAGGAACATGGCTCATTTTGTTAATATGATGGACAATACTAATAAAACCTTTTTATTAAGATCGGGATAGTTCACTGGGAATTACCAATCCAGTGGCATCAAATGCTTTTTATAAATTTGAAAATCATGAAATCTCCGGTCTAATTTATCCTTCAGTAAAATTCCTGAATTTCAAGCGGTACGAAAATGGGAATTTCGTAATTTATTTAAATATATACTCTAATATGAATATTGGAGATCAATTTACTTGATTTTTCAATGAAATAGTCAATTTCCTGACTTTTTGTCCTAAATGGGGTTCGGTGTCACTGTTCCCCGAATTAAAAAATGCATTGACAGCAATTTCCTTGTTTTCTGTTCATGTTCAGGGAAATATGGAACAGAAATTGACTATTCTATTTGGTTTCTCCACGAGATTTCGAATTTTCAATGATTATTATTTTCATTCCAATTTCAAGCAATTAAATGTTTGGCATTTCACGTCATGCGGTATGGTTTTTCACTAGTAGTTGTGGCTTCCAGCGTATATTTTCTGTCTACACAAAATGCTGAGAATTGTTTCCAAATTGTGGCTTTCCTCTTCACCGTATTATTAGGACCATTTTTTCAAAATATTTGATCAATAATGTCCAAGGAGTCTCCTTCAAATCTGCTCATGTCGAGGTAAAGTCTTTGAACTTGATTTTTTCTAATGATAGTTGTGGGGTTTGAAACGCGAACAAATTGTTCATCGGATATTTTCATTGCTTAGCGACAAACAGGGACATATCCGAAGTAAAACCGTTTTACTTGTACCACGTGACGAGAAATGCCACCATTTGATTGGTTGAAATTTGGATGAAAAAAATAATCACAAAAAATTCAGACAAAATTTTTCAACAATTTATGGCTAAGAAGTTTCACTTCTGTCGTGCATAAATGTTATACACATATTTTTTTCTCTGTGAAATTTCATACGGAAAATTCTAGCGGGTCCTATTTTGACGCAATCCCAAGGATTTTGGGGATTTTTTTGCAATTCAAATATGATATAAGTATTCCACAATGATCTCAGTTGAGGGGAATTCTCCGACTTGCCAAAAGGAAACTCAAAATCTGTTGAAGTTTAAAATTTTCAAGCAATGAAATTTTTTCAGTGAAATTTTATGGACAACTCTCACACAGAAATACATTAATGTATTGTATATCTATGAAGTGGAATTTTACACTTCGCCAAGGGTGTTTTACGCCTGAAGTTAGATAAATATAATGTCGGACTTGGTAGTTTTGAACTCCACTGAAAGTAGCTGTATATTACGATTAGATGAACACCATCTACGATTTGGCGATTTTGTAAATTACGGTCAAAATCGTATCCATATGGTTGACGGTCATGAAGACAGAAGGCAATGAAATGCTACTAAACGATTTGGGTGAAAATTATTCTCTACTACGGAAAAATTATAAGAAAAATCCTATAATTTGTTATGGGTCACAGGTAAATTTAAATACGACGATTTAGTGTAATAATAGTTGATATCACGTTTTAAATTGATAATAAATTGCTCGGAATTGAAACAAAAACCCTGCGATCGCAGTGGGCTTTCAATAAGTCAATGGTAATCTCAAACACATTTATGGGTAAATAATAATGAATATCCACGGTTCAAGTTAAAAGAAGTTTTATTCGGAATTGATTGACCGTTTCCATTCGCATTTCGCTCCCGCCATTGGGCTTAACTGATCTGTAACTACACCACTTACGGAAAATCCGAAGGAAAACTGTGAATTTATTACTGGCTGCATTGACTTCATCACTTACCTGAAAAATAAATACATTGTATCATTCAGCAAGTATGAATACCATTAGTGGCAATGATTGGGTCATTATCGATATATTTAAATGTAATTAGGGACAACCACTACTATAATTCACTATTTTCGAGACGTTAATGCGATACAAAGACTGATAATAACGCGGTTTATTAATAGTACACGCAAAATATCCATCAATTTTGTCACGAACCTTTTTTGAGAATGCACTCTCCGATTTTACTGATCACCCAGATTTCTGTTTCCACATAATCTCTGTCAATTACGACAGAACTGCTGAGACGATTGTTGGGGGGGGGCTCCGTTTGTACTTTCTCAACTGTACCAATGAACAACTGTACAGAGAATTTTCAAACGGTGAGAGCACCACTGTGCAGGGATTCAACTGTCGACACAAAAAGGTAAGCTGTACATGTAGCGCTGGGTCCTCATGTACAGCCTAGCTTTCTGTCTCGACAGTTGAATCCCTGCAAAGTGGTGCTCTCACCGTTTGAAAATTCTCTGTACAGTTGTTCATTGGTACAGTTAAGAAAGTACAAACGGAGCCCCCCCGATTGTTGTTGAAAATCAATAGGTCCTGACTTATCTTTAAATGATAAATGACAAATTGATTTAAAAATCTAATGTACAGAAGCCGCTTAAGGCAGAAAGCATATTATTTCTTTTCTAAATGCCGCATAAATTATTACTTCGAGCGTCGGAAATTCTGATACTCTTTCGTCACCACTGAAAACTATTACACGCCCCTACATACAGTGAAATCTACTGTGTTTTGGAATGAAGGAGCTATAATTTCTAGAGCAATGGTACCCATCGATCATGGGCAAATTGTGGATATTTTTATATTATTCAAGTACAAGATACAGTAATCTCGAATTATCCAACTTGGGAATTTTTAATTTATTTATGTTAATTGATGCATGTGCTCGCTATATTCGCTCGAAACTTCCGAGTGCGTGGCGCGTGTCTTGTTATGTCAGTATCATTCTCGAATATTTTTCTGGTAAATTACCAATTGCATTGACGTTACAAAATATAATGTTTTTTCATTCGGTCATTATTTAATGCCTTGAGAAGTTCCATGGTGTGTGATCACTTTCATACGCTTTCTCCAGTTTTGTGATTCTTTTGAAAAGTTTACAAAAAACGTGGGAAAAAACATTTGTACCGTGTTGAAACCTCCCGAGTAATTGAATAATGAGAAAAGACAAAAACATTGGAATTTTTCATGTCAATCCGAGCCTACTTTTGTCAGAAAAAAAAACGGAATTTTGAGCTTTCATTTTTCAATAACTGTACCTGCCATATCTGGCAAATGTTATGGCGATATTCGAATGTGACGGGTTGTTATCGCACCGATTGTTTAGACGACATATACTATACTACAATTTGAGGCCCTCAGCCATATTGTGATGTCCTGGGGTTGAATATTTTAGATGGCACTATTTATCGGCCATTTTGATCCGCGAATTTTGAAAATGTTATCAAGAGCAAAATGATAAATCAACGCCATATGGAATTTTAGAAAGTCAGAAGGAATGCCAAAAAAACAGCGGGACAATGAACAAGGGAGAAATAAATTTACGGGCGTGAGGAAAACCATCCCACAAAAAAAAAAAAAAAAAAAAAAAAACATAGAAATCAAGTGTCAAGTATTCGAGTTCTAATCCAAATTTATTACTCTCCCAAACGCGCTGCTGAAAGGCAGTTCTTCGAAAACATAAAATATAAAGACAAAGTAAATTCAAAATTCACGGTCTGAAGTCATAAAACTCGAGTACTTTTCACTTCAAACATTTCTCTGTCTCATGTGTTTAACACATGTGAGCTTTCCTTTGTCCATTGTCCTGCTGAACAGAGAATCCTGGAATTCTCTGAGGAAAACTGTGACATCACGCGCTCTCCTTGTTTCCCCCTTTCTCTTATGATTTAATATGCCCCTTTCCCTTGGGCCAGGGTTGCGTGCGCCACTTTTGGACTAGTGGGGGTTACTGGACCCAACCCTTAGAGTTTAAGACTAAGATAAGTCAGTTCTTTTTCAAGCCTTCTGCTAGAAGCTTCTCTCCATTAGTTTAATTAAAGTCTACGGATTATATGTTCCAGTGTGAAGTTCTTTTCCTCAAATTTGATCTTAATAAATAAACGTGTTAATGTGCTCTCTTAAGCACTTGTGTTATTATTTATTATTGAATTATTCATTCATTCAATTGATCTCAACCTGAACCAATCAACTTCGGTGGAGTCCTCATCAGAGGTTTAGCGGCTCACGGATCCCGTTTTCAAAATCTGGCGCTCAATAATCCAAACAGCGCTAGTGTCCTGCTAGTAACTTGGGTAGGACGTAACAATTGGTGACAGCGGTGGGATAGCCGCATCCATCGAATCTTGAATTTGAATTTGGAAATTCTGGAAGTTTTCGTGACAACGGTGCTGAGCCAAGCAGAGTTCCGGTGATCGCAGTCAAAGGGTCCAAGGGCAGTTGCAGCCAAGCAGTTTCCACTGACAAGACAACGCAGTTTCATCCGGCAGAATTTCTTGTGGTGTTGAGTGAAAATTGAAAAGGGCAATAAGTGAAATTAAAGTGAAATTAGAGTGGAAACGTGAAACATTGGATTATTAATAATACTTCAAAAATTGTAAGTCTAGATATAAGTATTGTTATTGAGGGTGGATAAGTCAGAGTATTGCCCAGGTTTTCTGCGGTTTTACTGGGTAGTAGCGAGATACACTGATGATAGGCCGCAGCCTCGTCCATACCTTGTAAAAGAGAGCACAAACTAATTCAAATTTAAATTATCAAAGTAGTTTAGTAAGGAGAGAAGCTCAGAACTTATTTTATTTAGGAATTTATTGTTTGACATTAGTTAAATTTAAGTTTTTGAAATGCCGCGCACCCGGAGAAGTAGCAGAAATATGCCAAATGCGAAAGGGTCGGTGCCCACAACGCATGCTAGAGATTCAGGTTCGATAAGCGATATTGTTACTACTAGCACAATTAACGCAAACGACATGCAGCAGCCTTTAGTGTCCATCAAAGATATCTCCAATCTGATTCCCAATTTCACTGGAGAAAATATTCCCGTAAATAATTTTATCGATTTGTGTAAACAAGCTGTCGCGCTTGCACCTTCTTCCCATCATATGTATTTCACGCAACTGATAAAGTCCAAAATTTCCGGTAAAGCCAGCCAATACATCGCGAATCAGACCACTTTGACTATTGACGGTATTTTTGCCAATTTAAAACAGGCTTTTGCGCCTCGCCAGACTTTATCACAGTGGCAAGGCTTACTTGCCAATGCCCATCAGAAATCTAACGAGAAAATCATAGATTATGTTGCAAGAATAAATGTTTTGATTCAGGGAATCACTGAGTTGGTTCAAGAAAAATATCCCATTGATATCGCACGCGGGGTTTTAGCTACGACTCAGGAAGGAGCTCGAGACAGCTTCGTTCGCGGTTTGAGAGGTGAATTAAGTTCACATGTCGCGAATGAAAAGCCCATCAGTTTTGAGGCGGCTGTTAAAATTGCAATTGAGAAACAAAAAGAAATTGAACAACGTAATGATTTGTTTAAGTATGAACAATCTAAAGTTTCATTTGATACACAAAATCACGTTCCTTCAAATAATCAACGAAATTTCCACGATCGTCATTTCCGGCACTTCAAAAATCAGGGCCCGTATAATTTGCAAAATCGACCCCAGAAATATATACCTGCTGGAGTCAATGCTATGCAGATTCAATCTCAAGACTCCGGTAATCTATTCAAAAATCGTAGAATTTGTTATGCATGTGGCAAAATGGGTCATATGATTAATCAATGTCGCAGTAAATTCCAGCCGGGATATTGTGTGAATTGTAAAATAACTGGGCATACGTTTCGTAATTGTCGTCAAAGTAATTCTGCTGGTAGTAGCCAAAATACCCCATCAAGCTCTCAAAATTCTCCACAAAAAGCGTCAATTAATATTAACCAGGCTGAACAAATGACACTCCCATGCGTAACTATCACAAGTGACGATTTATTAAATATGAAAAATTGACTTCTTATCGACTCTGGGGCTGACATTAATTTGTTGAAGGAAAGCGTTCTAAAACCTAGTGTCAAAATTAATCCAAATAAACGTTTCGTCTTGAGAGGAATCACCCCAGGGTCTGATGAAACAATTGGTGAGGCTCATATTATTTTTAATTCAGTCCCTTGTTATTTTCAAATTGTGCGTGGAGATTTTCCGATCAAATACGATGGCATACTGGGTGCACAATTTTTACGGGACGAAAAAGTAACCCTATGTTTTTCTAACAGTAGTCTGCGCATAAATAGTAAGGGAATCTCAATTCCATTAATGCAAACCAGAGTTACCATTCCTCCTCGTTGTAAGAAAAAGCTGGGAATTCACATATTAAACACTGAAATGAAACAGGGGTATTTACCGAGACTAAATTTGGGGGTTGGTGTTTATGGGGGAGAAGCGCTGGTCACAAATAACCAAGGAATTCTGTGGATCTATGTAATTAATTGCAACGAAGAGGAACGAGAACTCAATATTCCCACGCAGTACTTAGAGGAAATTGAAAACTATTCAGGGAAACCCATTAAAACATGTTGTTTGACTGAGACAGAATCAGTAGAGAAAAGGATGGAAAGGCTCGCAAATAGTCTCCACTTAGAAAACCTCAATTCAGAGGAAAGAAATAGTATTCTCAGAGTATTTGCGAAATACCCCTATCAGGTCCACCTTCCAGGCGATCGTTTGCAAGGTACGAATGTACTCACTCACAAAATTCCAACTAACGATGAAATTCCGATTTCCACGAAGCAATATAGGTTCCCTCCAATTCATAAGGAGGAAATTCAGAAGCAAATTAAGGAACTCCTCGCGTCTGATATAATTGAACCCTCTTCGTCCCCATATAATTCCCCGATCTGGATAGTTCCTAAAAAGGCCGATTCCGCGGGCAATAAGAGATGGCGTATGGTGATAGATTTCCGGAATTTAAATGAAAAAACAGTCGCGGACGCTTACCCACTTCCCAATATCATCGACATTCTTGACCAGTTGGGAGGTGCAAAGTACTTTTCAGTGCTTGAACTTGCTTCTGGTTTTCATCAAATCCCCATGGATGAGAATGATAAGACCAAGACAGCGTTTTCCACACCAAATGGACATTATCATTTCGCGCGAATGCCTTTTGGTCTCAAAAACGCCCCTGCGACGTTTCAACGTCTCATGGATCAGGTGCTCACTGGTGTTCAGGGTACAGACCTTTTTGTATATCTTGATGACATAGTTATTTATGCTTCATCTCTAGAAGATCATGAACGAAAATTAGTTAAATTATTGGGTAGGCTGCGTACAAGTCGATTGACATTACAAATTGATAAATGTCGTTTTTTGCAGACTAGTGTCACCTATCTAGGACACATTGTCAGTGATAAGGGAGTAATGCCTGACCCTGGGAAAGTAAAATCGGTTAAACAGTTTCCAATTCCTAAATCAGCAAAAAACATTAAAGAATTCTTGGGTCTCATTGGTTATTATCGACGTTTTATCCCCAACCTCGTGAAAATTTCCCGGCCATTGACCCAGTTGCTAAAGAAAAATCAAGTTTTTGTTTGGAGTGTCGAGTGTCAAAATGCTTTTGAACACTTGTGTGAACTCCTGTGCAAAGAGCCCATACTTCAATTCCCTGATTTTAAGAGAATTTTCATTGTTACGACAGATGCTTCTCATTATGCTCTTGGAGCTGTTCTCAGCCAGGGTGAAATTGGCAAGGATTTACCCATCTCTTATGCTTCAAAGTTATTAAGGGGTGCAGAACTCAATTATTCCGTCATCGAGAAAGAGTTGTACGCAATAGTCTTCGCTGTAAAGCATTTCCGCCCCTATTTGTATGGAACCAAATTTCAACTAGTGACAGATCATAGACCTTTAGTATGGGCCCATAAGATTAGGGATTCAGCATCACGACTCCTTCGTTGGGTATTATTATTACGGGAGTATCAGTATGAAGTAATCTATAAGCCAGGACGACTAAATTCTAATGCAGATGCATTATCACGAAATCCTACAGATCTAGCAGACTTATCAATAGCAAATATTAAGTTTACGGAAAGTTTATTCACTGAAAATAAGCCAATGGACTTCCTGACGATTCGCTCACAGAATAGGAGCTTAGTGACAGATTGTCAAAGTAAAGGATTGAGCGAGATCCAAAACTCAGACCCCATTGAGCGTAATGAGAGGTCCAGTGTGTGTAAAATACAGTTCGTTAGTGAAAAGGGAGAGATTCAAACTCTGGGTCAGAGGGCCCCTGGAGAGCAGGAAAAAGTTGGCCAAACGGACACAGTACTGTCTGTAGGGCATCCCACTGACCTGAAGGAATCCTCTACTTGTCCTAATGAGTTAATGAGTTGTGATGTAAGTGTGAAGGTTGTAGTTTTTCCGGGCCCGGAGGCATGGAGCGGAGGCATGCCCAGTGAAGTTTATGACTGTAAGACGTGCACGCATGATCCAAAAGAGTTACAGAATATAATAGGAAAACAACGAAAAATACTAACACAGGAGGTATCCAAAGGAAGTCCTATTAATCAGAGTTTATTAAGCAATCAATTAAAAGTCTGTGAGAGTAGTCCCAACGAGGATAGTCGTGTTTGCCAGGAGTGTGCTATTTTTCATATGGAGAATACTAGGTCTATCTTCCACTCAGATCCAGAATTAGAACAATTACCTCCTTCTATTCAAGTTATGGATGAACAGTTTCCCAATGAAATAAGTGATTACGATGATTGGAATAGCTCTTCAGACGAAGAAATTAAGGCCCCTGAAAAATCCGTAGTAGTTAAATATGGCAAAAGAGTGAAGAAACGTACCCCATTAAACATTTTCAGTGACACCAGAGATGGCATTTTTATGAAGAAGGACAATATCGCGACCTTCATTTCCGCTGATTTTAAAATAAGAACTCCAGTCTTTCAAGAACTTTTGCAAAAAAAAATTATTGATGAGAGTAAATTCCCGAAAGATAAACCCGAAATCGGTGATGTCGTAGTGTTCCGACATGGAAGTTTTCATGTCTTTCTAGTTGTAATCAAAGATTCAGCTGAGGCTAAAACCACTTTAAATAACGTGAGTCTCTGTATTTCAAAATTGAGGGAAATTATGGATTATTTTGATGTCAGAACTGTGAGAATCGCGACGACTGGGGGCGGACTTGATAAGCTACGCTGGGGTAATATCAAAATGTACTTGGAAAGAACATTTCCGCAAGGCTACCATGTAACTCTTTGCCTAGATCAAACCGAGGTCTCCGCGATTGACAAGCGAGAGAAAATTATAAAAGAAATGCATGAGTCCGCAGTGGGTGGTCACAAGGGTGTGATAAAAACTTATGGTAGAATTCGACAGTTGTATTTCTGGGAGAATATGAAATCTCAGATTCAACACTTTATTAAACATTGCGTGACTTGTCAGAGGAATAAATTGGTTCGAGTAAAGACTAGACAACCAATGATAGTGACGGATACCCCACAATCAGCATTTGAGAAAATTGCACTCGATATCGTTCGACCATTACCCATTACTACTTCAGGCAATAGATATATTCTAACTATCCAGGACAATTTGACTAAATATTCACTAGCCGTTCCTTTAGCCCAAACAAAAGCAATTGATATTGCAAAGGCCTTCACGGAAAATTTCATTTGTGTTTTTGGTTGTCCGGAAGCAATTCTGACTGATCAAGGATCAAATTTCATTGGGGAAGTAATGAAACATTTAGCAAAATTATTCAAAATTCAACAGTTAAAGACTACAGCATTTCATCCTCAGACTAACGGGTCTCTCGAGAGAAGTCACTTGGTTTTAGTCGAGTATTTGAAGAATTTTATTGACTCTAACAGAGACTGGGATACTTGGATCAAATATGCTATGTTCTCATATAATACATCCGTTCACGAGTCAACAGGGTTCACACCACATGAATTAGTTTTTGGTAGATTATCGCGTATTCCATCTAGCTTCGTAAAAGAGAGCAGAACACCTGTATATACTGATTATTTAGGCGATTTAGTGGATAAATTACGTACCACACAGTTAAGCGCAGCAGATAATGTTGATTTAGCAAAATTTAGATCTAAGCTGTATTATGATAGGGCTATGAATCAGAGACATTTCCAGCCGGGGGATTGGGTATTTTTAATTAATGATGCTAAGACCTGTAAATTAGATGCGAACTATCTAGGACCATATGAAGTACAGAAAGTTACGAACAACGAGAATGCAGTGATAAAATTGACAGACTATCGAACGAAAACTGTACACGTAAATAAGTTGAAGCCAGCATTTCTACAGAAGAAATAATTAAATAGAACATAGACTTCTAAGATTATGTATAAAGAGATAGCAAGTAGTAAACTTTAAACAAGTAATAACATACATAAGATTCCTATTAAGATGATTTGAATAATAGGATAAGTGTCTAAAAATTAGACTCGCGTAGAGTCTAATTTTTATTATATGTGGGAAGGTGTGATGTCCTGGGGTTAAATATTATAGATGGCACTAGTTATCGGCCATTTTGATCCGCTAATTTTGAAAATATTATAAAGAACAAAATGATAAATCAACGCCATATGGAATTTTAGAAAGTTAGAAGGAATGCCAAAAACAGCGGGACAATGAACAAGGGAGAAATAAATTTACGGGCGTGAGGAAAACCATCCCACAAAAAAAAAAAAAAAAAAAAAAAAACATAGAAATCAAGTGTCAAGTATTCGAGTTCTAATCCAAATTTATTACTCTCCCAAACGCGCTGCTGAAAGGCAGTTCTTCGAAAACATAAAATATAAAGACAAAGTAAATTCAAAATTCACGGTCTGAAGTCATAAAACTCGAGTACTTTTCACTTCAAACATTTCTCTGTCTCATGTGTTTAACACATGTGAGCTTTCCTTTGTCCATTGTCCTGCTGAACAGAGAATCCTGGAATTCTCTGAGGAAAACTGTGACATCACGCGCTCTCCTTGTTTCCCCCTTTCTCTTATGATTTAATATGCCCCTTTCCCTTGGGCCAGGGTTGCGTGCGCCACTTTTGGACTAGTGGGGGTTACTGGACCCAACCCTTAGAGTTTAAGACTAAGATAAGTCAGTTCTTTTTCAAGCCTTCTGCTAGAAGCTTCTCTCCATTAGTTTAATTAAAGTCTACGGATTATATGTTCCAGTGTGAAGTTCTTTTCCTCAAATTTGATCTTAATAAATAAACGTGTTAATGTGCTCTCTTAAGCACTTGTGTTATTATTTATTATTGAATTATTCATTCATTCAATTGATCTCAACCTGAACCAATCAACTTCGGTGGAGTCCTCATCAGAGGTTTAGCGGCTCACGGATCCCGTTTTCAAAATCTGGCGCTCAATAATCCAAACAGCGCTAGTGTCCTGCTAGTAACTTGGGTAGGACGTAACAATATAAAAAACGGTGATTTTTTTGAAAATGAGTTAGTTGGCGTGATTGAAACATTCGACTCGAACGCATCAGCATCATTATGAAGCCTAGTAAGTGAAATTGATTTATAATGTTTTTCTCAACGCGATTGTTAATTGATATTCAATATTGTGATGTCCTGGGGGTAAATAAAATAGATGGCGCTATTAATCGGCCATTTTAATCCGGGAGTATTTGAGTTATTGTTTCAAGATGGAATTTCAATGCCGTTGAAAAGTTTTGAAATAAAATCCAAATTAAAACCGTAAGGACAAACAATGAACAGGGGATGAATAAATTGACTGTCGTGAGAAAAACCGTTGGACGAAAACATAAATCTCAAGTTGTTGAGTTTTAATCTAATTTATTACCCTCAAAACTCTGGATAAAGGGCGTTCTTTGTAAAATTGAAACTTGAAGACAAAAGTCAAGTCAACGGTCACAGTCCCAAGTCATGAAATTTGAGCACTGCTTATTTTAACGGTTTTCTGGGTTACATCTTCGACACATGTGGGATCCATTGTTCATTGTTTGTTGTACAAGGAGAAATCTAAAACCTTCCAAGAGGAGGACTTGCGTGCGCCACTTTTGGGGACTAGTGGGGGTTACTGGACCCAACCCTTAGAAGTTTAAGTTGAGATAAGTTAGTATTAATACAAATTTCCTGCTAGCAGCTTCTCTCCATTAGCCTGTTCAATTAGTTTTCAAGAGCTTAATTAGGATCAGTTATGAGAATAACTTTTGTATAAGGATCCAATTTACGGTTAGTTTTACCAAATAAAAGTGTTAGTGTGCTCTTCTAAGCAGTTGTGTTATTGATTTATTATTGAATTACCCAACAATTCAATTACCCTCAACCTGGAGAAACAGACTTCGATGGAGTTCTCATTAGAGGTTTAGCGGCTAACGGACCCGCATTCGAAGATTGGCGCTAAAACTACTCACCTGGCGCCACCGTTCTCCTAGTTACCTAGGGAGGACATAACAATGTTCCCATCAGTGGTTTTTATATTGGCGTTCCTGGCTCTCCATGGATACGTTCAGCCATTCGAATATTCTTGTCAGCTGTTGTATACCCCTATATTTTACGCTATATTTTATATTAATATTACTATTTTTCCCTCATTTATTGCTTGGGGCATACCCCAACTACGTCTGGCCCGAGTCTTAAGCCTACCATAAACGTTGGCGCCACGACAAATTTTCTATATTTCCCATTTGCTAAAAGCAATCGTCTGCATGCCCAAAATATAGGCATGCTTCCCTCCATCCCCTCCAATATTCTTTTTGCATCCTCAGGTAAGGAACTGAGGACTACGACATTATTTTGTTAGTCAGTAAGATTCCGCATTTCATCGAGAGCACTGAGTCTACTCAAGTATCGGAAATCTCATTCGAAAATATACATACATATTGTCACAATACTTACTCATTGAATAAATTCCTAATAAATATCAGTTTTTATTTAAATATAATTTCTGTGTTTTAAATTTATTACGGGAATCCAACACAGCTAGGGAATAGTATTCACAAGATAATGAAAGATGCAATGAACGACTTTGCCCTTAATTTATACAAGGTAAGGTATCGATTGTCACAAAACTCATTCTCTTGATCTATTATTAAGCATCATAAAATGCGCAGACGACCCTCAAGGAAAAATCAGAAAATTTTGTCGCCTCTCCGTTCGGCGCCTACTTTACCCTCGCCTTGGTAGCATATGGCGCCAGGGGGCCAACGATGCGGGAATTATGGGATATTATGCATCTTCCGTATAGAACTCCTGATGAATTCACAAAGGATTGCTTGAAAAAGACAATGAACATGTTTAAGGTATATCATTTCGAAAACCGTCATTATGAGAATGTAGAAAGTCTGATAATACCATATCACTAGTTCTACTGGCGGCCAATAGAAGGCGCCTATTTGTAATATAATTTTCAAGATCAAATACCATGATTTTTCATTAGTCGAAAACGGTGTGGACGTTTCTGATCAACGAATAGTGTCAATTCACACCATTTTTGATGAATGATGTACAACAGTGAATCACAAAATGATGGCTTAATTTATACGCAAGAAATTGTCTAATGAATTCGAAAATTCATTAGACAATTTACTCAGTTAAAGTTTCCAGCGCACTCTGTATTATATTTTAGACTAGCCTATCTCTATGTGATGAACTAAGACTTATTAATCTTCATGATTATTTTAAAAGGACGCTACAGACGTCACATTGCTAAACCAAAAGAAACTGTTAATCAACGAAGGTTTCATTGCAACCCGTCAGTATGAAGAAATGCTTAGGGACACATTCGAAGCATCAATCGACACAGTAAATTTCGCAAGCAGAATAAAAACCGCAGAGACTATCAATAACTGGGCTAAGGAGGTCAGCGAGAACCGTATCTCCGAAATGGTCACCTCAGGTAAATGAAATCAGCTATAATGTTGGTCACTTCACCTAAAAAATATCAACTTTTGTGAGATTTTTTTTCTTTAAATCTCCAGCCTTTTCCCACAAATGTGTCTCCATGCAATATTGGAAAACTAAAAAATAATTGCATTTATCGGAAATTTAAATTAAGCGTAAGTAAACGGTGGTCTTTGAGAGCTCCTTCAAGAAGCGAACAATAGAAGGCTAGCATTGCCACCATTGTTAGTTAATCCAAAAAAATATTTTGGTATTTCGATCTCATTTGGTCGGTACGTGGAAACGTCTGATATAGTTTTGTTGATCCAAATTCTGATATTTTATTAATAGTTGGTGATAACCACTTATTTCTATTTTTTCATTTTATTCATGCGATTATCTTACCCCCGTCGTCTTTATGCTTATCAACCCACATTGTAAAACTTGTAGGTTAATTATCCGGTCTATTATTACAGAAACATTGGACCCTTACATGGTTCTTATGCTGGCTAATGTCTTATCTTTCTCCGGAGAATGGTTGCAACCATTTGAGCGCGGGCCCCAGGAAGACTTCCATGTGAGTGAGAATGTTGTTAAATCAGTACCGATGATGACCCGCTATGGAGATCTGTTACACGGAGACCTGCCCGCCCTCAAAGCTCACTTCATACAGCTACCGTACAAGGTAAGCGACGGTTCACTGATTTTTTACCGATTCATTAAGTTAACCCTAGGTTGGTTACTCGATCAGGGAAACGCCGCAGCGGCTCGTTTTTCATGAATTACGATGTGTTACATCCGTCGAAGTAAACCCTTTAAATTCTTTTTAAATAATTAGGAGTAGAAATTGCCCAAACAGGGTTCATTTATTGAGAAGACCCAAAGGCCAGCCCAAATAATAAATATTAATAAAAATTTTCCAGACGGATTTCTCTTCGGAAAATCCGTCGTAAAAGGGAATAAAGTTGGGTCTGTCATGCTGAAGGCATCTGGAGTGCATGCCCAGTTTATTTCCCTCATTTTTAAATTTTAAATTTACTTTCAAATGGGACAAATGCATTAAGGGAACTTAAGCCCTTTCTTTTATTATTTATTTTAGCGTGGGTCCAGACCCTTGTAAACTAAAATTCGAGTTTCCGTCCCATTAGAAATTTTATGGGGGTTCTATGAGTTCTCTTCGTAACGAGAAGTCATAAATCCCTTTTTGACAATTTTTAAATGTTTAAAAAAATATTCTTGTAATTTAATAATTTTGTGATAGAATAATTACAATTTTTTCTACGACCATGCCAATGTAAAAAATTCGTTGTTAGGACAATCCTAACTTATTCTTTCAATTATTTTTCAATTCGAAAGAATATGTTAGAGAACCTCAACTATTAATGTTAGTACAAACTAAATTGGAAAATTACCCAACATTTTTTTTTGTTTAATCTTAAATAGTTATTAGTTTAAATTATTAATATTAAATTATTATTTATTTTAAATAGAATTGTGGAGGGAGGAAAATGGGACCTCCCGAAACAATTCCCATTTGCGGTCGAGAGGGGGAAGCACGCCCACACTCTCGACACCTCAATGTAGAGGGGTTGGAGTTAGCCCTGAAACATTGAGACTATAGAGTAGGGAGGGAAAATTCGGGCCCAAGGTCATCAACCATTGGTCCCCTGAATTTTCCTTCCATACTTCTGAGGACACACCCTGAGGCAAGAAACAAAAACTGTTTGCACGCCGTTTTCGTCCTCAGTGTGAATTCCTCCGTTTTCGGTAACTAACTTTCAAGTTAGAATTTTCTTTTTAGTCCTCCGAGACTATTTCTACTCTCGTCTTTCAAGACATTTATAAGTCGTTCGTGACTTTGATTTTCAAGTTTAATTTACTCAATTCTTTTGAGATTTTTCTTTTGTTTACATACATTAGATTCGAATATTTATATAACGTAAAAATTATAATTTAGTAAATTACCAAATAAGTGGAAATAGTGTTTAAGTGAATTGTAAGGTGAAGCAGAGACTCATCACCCGTAAGTTTTTGTTTAAATATATTTTTTTTTATGTAATTTACTTTTTTTATTTAAATATAGACTCTTCGGAGTCAGGCTAATTAAAATCCTCGACAATTTGTTTATTTTATTTAAATCCCTATTCAGTGGGTTGGTTTTTAATTCCATGGGAAATTCCATTTAACTATCATTTAACTACGTCAAATCGGTTAATTTTGACGTAACAGATGATTTGGTTGATTGGAAACATTGGAAATAAATTTGACCTTTCCAATTGAAGTATCTACAACCCTGTCTATAATTGTTAAAATTACTAAAGAAAACACGAAGGGTTGCACTCCGGAAGTGCAGCAGAAGTGAAAACTTAAACTTATGGTGCATGCCCACAATTTTTTGGGTGAGCATTTTTAGGTGCGCTCGCGACATGAGAAATTGTACATAAAAAATCAAGTTTATCAAAGCAATGTGGGCACTTTTTGAATGGACATGAAGTATAATAATATAGAAACTATATTCGAAGGAAGTGGTTTTATTTAAATGAGTAAATATTAGTAAATAGTAAATGCAAAATTTATCAATTCTCATCCATAATTTTAACAACTCTTACATCATCATTATCAGCATTTTCATCATTATTATCAGGATTTTCATCAAATTCTAAAACTGGAACAATAGGTCTGTGGTAACTAAAGTATGAAATGAACAATTTTGATTTAAATCTATTTCTATATCTTGTGAATAATACATCAATAGTAGTTTTGTATTTTTTTTTAAAGCTATAATCGTAGCATACATATTTTTTCGGGTTTTCCTACTTTTCCGGCTTTCCCATAATTTTTAGCGATTTTCCGACCATCGCATCACGTCCCTAGTGAAATTCTCTAATAAAATGAGTATATTTTCGATTTTTCAGGTTTTCCTACTTTCCTGGCTTTCCGATATTTTTAATTCTTAGCTGAAATGAGCATAGAGTTAGTTTTCCTAATTCCCCAAAATTTCGAGACTGTCTGTAATTTTGTAAAACTTTATCAACTTCAAACTTTAAATGCAGCACCTTTTTAAACGCTAGCGCCAAACTTGTATTCTTGTAATGTAACTGTTGGTAAAACAGGAAGTTGTCTCCCTAGCCGAAGAAAGAGACAGCTGATATATACCCAGGGTTGGGTAAATCGGTGGGATCTAGGGTTTTTTACGTTACACGTATAATACACGTAAATTATGTAAAAAATGTATAAAATGTATAAAACGTATTTTACGGTTTATTACATTCGACCGGACTTTGAATGTACGTATTTTACGTAAAAAACGTATAAAATGTAAAAAATATGTAAATGGCTGTGGAGGTCGAATGTCATGAGGGTGATAAGTAAATGGCTAAATTTCATGAGATTCACTAGGGAGTTATTACATGTTACTAGAGGCGAGCATTAAAAGAATCACAACAATGTACGCCACTGTTTTTCCATTCAATTTTTGACGCCCGAATGCGCCATTCTCCCAAAAATTGTGGAGTCGTCGTCCACCTTTTTTAACCATTCAATTGGATGGATGATTTGACTACAACGAAATGATGTTCTAACTAAATTACAGGACACGGTTTCTTTCATCGGCATTCACATGTCTCAGGGGGAAATGAACAGCTGATTTGGGGGTTATGAATTATGATGTCTCGCCGGGTTACTAGGTTCAGGGCTGGCGCTTGACAGTGTGCGGAACGGGGAAATGAAATACCTAGCATGTCGCGAAAAATATAAAATTGACTTTTCATTGAATATTTTAACTCTCATCAGTGCAAAAACATGTAAATTCCATGCGACACGGCGTGACGTATAATACGTATTTTACGTTGTTGTATAAAATGTATTTTACGTTTTATACGTTTGAAAAAGGTGACGTAAAATACATGGTATAATACGTGTAAAATACTATGTATTTTACGTGACGTATTTTACATGCCCAACCCTGTATATACCTATGCGTATACTAATAGTATTGTACACTATTGTAAACATATATGTACCCCACGTGTTTCTCATTTTTTAGATAATTTTATTTAATAACGTGTTGCATGTGTTTATGTACGTATCATGTACGTAACGAAATTTACCAAATAAAATAATAATTTACTTACGTGATGACGAGCAGCAGTCGTAATAATATAGACAAAATATAGTAACACTATAGTATAGAAAAGCACTACAACAATGTTTCTATTAATTCTATTAACACTTTAGATTTTTTTTTTTCACAATACCATAGCAGCAACACAAGTCAAATGAAATATTTAAAGAAATAAATTGTCCGTTTAATATTCATTTATAAAATAAATATAAATATAAAAACTCTCAATCTCGTCTGTCGCGAGGGCACAAACGAACGCCCATGCAAAGACGGCGTATAGCATGCGGCGCTCTCGCATACCTATACACTATGAGTATACATATAGGTATGTAACCTCGTCTGTCGCGAGAACACGAACGAATGCCCATGCAAAGAGCATGTATAGTATACATATATGATAAGAATACACGCGGACTATATCTGTGTAAAATCTCATCTGTCGCGAGAACGACTGAAAATGCGAACCCACAAAAGTGCCCAACGCGCCATAAGAAGTTTTCACTTCAAAAATATGTGTATAAAATTTATGCACGACAGAAATGAAACTTCTTAGCCATAGATTGTTAAAAAATTTTGTCTGATTTTTTTGTGATTATTTTTTTTATCCCAATTTCAACCAATTAAATGGTCTCATTTCCCGTCACGTGGTACAAGTAAAACGGTTTTACTTCTGATATTTTTCGAATACTTCCCTGTTTGTTACCAAGCAATGAAAATATCCGATAAACAATTTGTACGCGTTTCAAACCCCAAAACTATCTTTAGAAAAAATCAAGTTCAAAGACTTTACGTCGACATGAGCAGATTTGGAGGAGACTCCTTGGATATTATAGATTAACAATTTTGAAAAAACGTTCCTAATAATACGGTGAAGAGAAAAGCTACAATTTGGAAACAATTCTCTGCATTTTGTGCAAACGGAAAATATACACTGGAAGCCGCAGCTACCAGTGAAAAACGTTACCATATGACGTGAAATGCCACAAATTTGATTGCTTGACATTGGAATGAAATAAATAATCTAGCCAAGTACCCCTCGACCTTGAAATTAATCGGATATTTCCCTGCAGTTTCCCTGCGTAGCACCGATCGTGATAAGTTTCGCAGAAAAACCCTCGCCCTTCGCGCTCGGGATTTTTAACCTGCAAAACTTATCCCTCTCGTTGCTACGCATTGAAATTCTCGGGAAATATCCCATAATTTTGAAGGTCTTGAGGTATTACTACTGATAATTTTCGGAAATTTTTGTTGAGCCACACAATAAGATTTCAGAACATTTTGTCATAGAAAATTCGGGGACATTTCGTGGAGAAACCGAATAGAATAGTCAATTTCTGTTCCATATTTCCCTGAAAATTAACAGAAAACAAGGACATTGCTGTTAATGCATTTTTGAATTCGGGGAATAGTGATACCGAAGCCCATTTAGGACAAAAAATCAGGAAATTTACAATTTCATTAAAAAATCAAGGTAATTGATTTCCAATATTTATATTGGAGTATATATTTAAATAAATTAGGAAATTCTCATTTTCGTACCGCTTGAAATTCGGGAATTTTACTGAAGGATAAGTTAGACCGGAGATTTCATGATTTTCAAATGTATAAAAAGCATTTGATGCCACTGGATTGGTAATTCCCCAGTGGACTATCCCGATATTAATAAAAAGGTTTTATTAGTATTTTTCATCATATTAACAAAATGAGTCCTTTTTTTCTTTCTCTGAATCTATCGCGTTTTCGTTTCTCTCCCATGTCTCTTTCCGTCCGACTGCCCCACCACGCGCGCCTCCCCTCCCTTTTCCTGTCGCTTTTTCGTTACATACGATATTCGATTTACACCCCAACGAGCGCAAAGAAGTTTCACTTCAAAAAATGATTTCCGAGAGGAGAATAATTTTTCCCATGTTAAATACGAGTGGACTCGGGCACGCAGGTATATGTATAACCAAAGTGATCGGATCACAGAGGATGATCAAACTAGGATTAACATATTGACTTATGCTATTCTTTTCTGTCCCACCGACAGAATGGAAATGGAGCAGAGGAAGCGACCTACATGTACATCATTATGCCAGTCCACGGGAATGATTTCGCCTACCTGGAAGAGAATATTTCTTCGCTTAAATTAGATGATCTCCAACAGGGAAGCGTTGATAACAGCGTAGTATACGTACCGTCATTCAAAATGGACACCACCTTGCAATTGGCTCATGATATTTCGAGGGTATGATCACGCTCTAATTAATCCGCTGCTATCGTGAATAAATGCCTTAACGAATAAGTGAATAACAGCATTATTCATATGGGTATAGTTGGTTAATTCATTTATGTCAGAATTCTCAGAGACAGTACAATGTGTGCGCGGCTTAGTCAACAAAGAATTATTTCCATTCACACTGCAGTATTTTTCTCTGTTTAGATGGGTGCTCCAACTGCTTTTTCAGAGGAGGCGGATTTCACTGAAATCAGCGCAAGGCGGACGGGATTAACCATTTCAAACATAGTACAGAGAATCTCACTCGCAGTTGATAAAATAAGCCCTATAGTGCTATCGCCGACGAGTAACTTTGCTGGTAAGAAAACTGCAATATAAATCACCCTACATTCTCCTTATGTTCTTTAGTAATAAAAACTCAGTCGGTATTACTCAAATATGCTAATTATTAATTTAGAGATGGTGATCGCACGGCTGCTGACGTCGTACACCTTTTCGGCCAATCGGCCTTTCCTAATGGTCATTGCAACCAAAGATCTTATCTTATTCACTGGCAAAGTAGTGGATCCAACACAATGAGGAATCTTGGATGGAACTCGGCAGAATTACACACATCAAGGTAACTTTCGTCTTGAGGAGAAGAATGTATTCAGTAAAAATGAATCTCATAAAAATCAAAACTAATTTGTGAAAAAAATGGTCAAGTCCACGTTTCAATGTATTGTGTTTCGCCCGGTTTCGTTAACTTCACTGGTTTCAAAAATTGCTAAAAATAAAAAAAAGCCAATCTTGTATAAATACACCGCCCTATTTACGAAGCCACCACTCTGAATACAACGTTTATGCCAAAAACGCCTGACATTTGGTCGAAAAAAAAATGTTCAAAAAAAACGTTCAATAGCGCAACCCTGGAATTAGGGGAATTTATTCACTTATACCATTGGATAATCTGGCATCCACAGGTCAATAAGTCTGGCTCAGTAAGGCAGTAATGATGTTTTTGTCCAGGGACACTTCCTGAACCCAATCCTATAATGTAGGACCTATATCTGCAGTGAATAGCAGCTTTCATCTGATGGGGTTTTTTAGAAACCGCGGCAAGTACGTTGGTCGCGGCTTTTTTTTTTGAACATGTGTTTTTCGACCAAATATCAGACGTTTTTGGCATAAACGTTGTATTCAGAGTGGCGCCTTTGTAAATAAGGCAGTGTATTTATAAAGCGTGGTTTTTTTTCTTTTTAGCATTTTTTGAAACCAGTGAAGTTAACGAAACCGTGCAAAACACAATACATTGAAACGTGGACTTGATCATTTTTTTCAAGAATTTTTCTTGATTTTTATGAGATTATTAATATTTTGCCCAATATATTTCAAGTTGTTTCACCTAACTTAATTTTTATATTAATGTTAAGAAGTTTCTAGCTAATTATATTTTTTTTGGAGGCCATACGAGAGCTGGAGTGATGGTGAGTGAGCGGTGTTGGGGGTAGGATTGAAGGATGAAGGATTCTCCAAACCGTATTTCAATCTCGAAACCCAAGCACCTTTCCTTGTCAAGCTATCCACACGTGGAGTATTTTTTCCCTTTCAAAGTATTTTCATAGGCTAATTGTTGGTGTGACTACATGCCTCTGTTGGTTAGGTCTACTGATGTGTTCATGGACAGTTGGCATGTATCGGCTATGTTTAATGTTTGACGAAATATATTTCAAGTTTTTTCACCTAAATTAACTTTCATACTAATGTTAAGAAGTCTCTAGCTAACTGTATTTTTTTTATGAGACATATATATATCTCGAATATTTTTACTTCTATCTTTTTATTCCTTAGCCCGTAGCTTATTCTAATTTTGATGGCAGATGTTGGTACTCCTTGGGGTTTCTTCGAGTTGGGTATAGTCAGAAGATAACATTTAAATAAAATAGAAAAGTAGATAAGAAGAAGACAATGGGAAAAAGCAACGCAAAAAAATTACTTCAGACATTGTATAAGGTCCATTATTTTATTTTCAAATCATCACAAACTTCTAGTCTTCGTTGAACCCATAGTTTTCTTACTTTAAATAAACAGTCTTGTTTTCTATTTCATAGTTAATATTTGATATTTTCAAGCGCCTTCTGGCAGAGCTGGGATGTTGAGATCGTTGTCAGCCATGTTGATAAACTGAAAAAATGAGGGAGGATGCGTTCACCAACACTTCAGTACACTGTACACTGTTGCCTAGGGTCTCTAGATCGCCACCGTTTTACTAGCGAATGGCCAATCACGATTACGTATTACACTACCGTACACTACACTGCTCGCTGCCAACTGAGCGGCGCAAGTGTAACCCGTTAGTTGATGGATATAATAAAAACTCGAGAAATGGGCATGATAGCTCGTTGCAATGCGCATATATTCGTTAATATTCAATAAATAAAAGCGATAATTGGATCAGTGAAAAGCTGATACGCGATTTATATTATGTAACTAAGGCCAGTTTTCATCTGAATTATCGCGTAAGTTTATCAACTAAGAAAAAGGGACTGGCGGTAGTAGAAGTTGTGGGGTGTATAGATACTTGGTAGCTTTCGGCGACCTTTGGCGTATGGAATGGGTACTTGGCCGATACGCTACCGTGTATCTCGATTACTGTAGATGCTGAGGTGTGTTATCCCGATTTTTCTTGACATTAGCGTCAAACCCTTTTATGCATTCTTCGATAATGTGGCCACTTTTTTAACAATACTTACACGTTCTTTGAGAATGGGGCGGATTTGTGTTTTGATTAGATCGATTATCATATCGATTTGGACTTTGTGGTTGATTTCAATTCTTAAACAAATTCCGATGAGAATTTTGATGAGGATTTTGATAAGAATTTCGATGAGAGAAGTGATTTGGTTTATGCTCTCGTGATATGGGAGAATTTGATCTTGAGTTTTTGTATCTTGATCAAGATTTGAAAGAAATTCAAATATTTTTTCCCACGTCGTGAGATCGCAATGAATGTCGATCTGCTTACGAACTTTGTCAGTGATCGGACTTTTGACATAAAGTGACGGTGCGAGCTTTTGTTGATCAGACGCGAGTTCAAAAACTTCATCGACTTGTTTAATAAAACTGCAAATTTTATATCGGTCTTTTTAATTAACTTAATTAAAAATGAAAATTCAGAAGAGAAAGACGGGTTGCGCGTATTTTGATTACTCGCGGTATTGTCAGGCATTTTTCAACTTTGAAATTTGATCTCTGTTTTGATTAGGAATAAGATTTGTAGAAATATTGGGAAATAATAGGAAGTAAACGAATTGTCTCGATGTGTGAATATGCAGCTGAAAAGGACTTACTGTGGAATTGTTTTGTTGCGATCGGTGCTGGAGCTGCTAATTCCAGTGTACTCAACAAGACTACAGAATTTTTCTTAACTCACGATTGTTATTCTGTTTTGCCTCCAACGATGTCCACATTCTCAACAACTTGGTAACTGCCATTCGGTCTACCGAGTAGAATTTACTCGTTCCACTTTAATTCACTGTTTCGTAGTGCTGGACCTCCCGATCATCGTCGCCAGAATTATGTTATATTCCGAAGAGATACAATTGTATTTTATAATTACAGAACCTGAAGACACGGACTACTGTTCACAGAATAATTTATTCTTCAAGCGAGACTTTTAATTTTTTAGAGGTGTTGAAAGATAGGAGGGTGCTTTTGAACTGAGGGTAAGGGAGAGTTCCTCTACGGAACACGAGTTCAAAAAATGGCGGAAAAGAGGAACATTGAGGAGTGGGAGTTTTGGAGGCACTAAATATCCTGAAGCGCTTATTTTTTTAGGATGGGGAATACGTTAGAGGATTCAGAATGGGGGTAACGTTAGAAGCTTAAGAGGATTAAAAAGGAAAATGGGAAAGGAGGCAATTAGGAGGGTATACAGCAGAAAATATTTTAAAGATCTACTTTGCAGCTGGCATGCGTCTCTACGACAAAGTTTACTAAACAAACCAACTCCTCTAAATGTATAGATATTTTCCGAAACTCTCATGATAAGATAAAATGAATGAAAACATTTTCCTCTGTACTTTTATGTTAGTCGATAAATCTGATATTCATTACCACAATTAATTAAAATCCAGTACCTCTAGGACAATTTACTACTTATTGAAATTTGTCATTATTTGAAACTTATAATTTTTTCATTTGTTTTTTTTTCACATTGGAAGGAATTTTTAGGCTATTATTATTATTATAAACATTTTGCACACGATCGGATATAGCCTCATAGCCAATAGCTTTCAGTTCATTCAATCTTTTAGGTCACTTTTAATCAGTCCAACAAATCATTTTCTTATTGATTAATTATAAAATGCATTTCTGCTCAATAAACGAATCGGTACACGTTTTTAAGATCATTTTTTATTAAAAAACTAAAACATTGGGGACACACAATAACCGTTAAACATATTCCCGGTAATGTGGTATTTTTACCACTTACGGGTTCTCGACCGTTTCGCGATTTTAGAGATTTCCACCAGACCGGAAGTCACTTTCAGTGGCGGGAGTTCAGGAGAGAAAGGGTCTCATGGGGTTGATTTTCTTTTTTATTTGTGCCAAAATTAAATGTCCGCGCGGCTGCGCTCCTTCTGGGGACATCAACTTCGTCAAGGATCGTCAAGAACCTGAGAGATGTCGTCAGGCGCCTCGCAATTAATGGCATCTGACTGATTGTGGGAGGTGACTGATAAGGGAGCCACAAGGCAGTCCTCGAGGACATCGGCATATATATGTATTCCTATATGATGAGTATTCCCTCAACGAATCTCTGGCCGCTTCAATTGGTGAAAACTCTCGGTTGCTGTCTCTGTCTCCGCGGTGATAATTGGATTATATAGGTTCTGTAATGTTTTTTGAAGTGAAACTTCTTTGCGCTCGTTGGGGTGTAAATCGAATATCGTATGTAACGAAAAAGCGACAGGAAAAGGGAGGGTATAGCGCACGTGGTGGGGCAGTCGGACTGAAGGAGACATGAGAGAGAAAGAAAAGTGCAATAGATTCGGAGTAAGAACATGGCTCATTTTGTTAATATGATGGACAATACTAATAAAACCTTTTTATTAATATTGAGAGTTCACTGGGAATTACCAATCCAGTGGCATCAAATGCTTTTTACCCATTTGAAAATCATGAAATCTCCGGTCTAATTTATCCTTCAGTAAAATTCCCGAATTTTAAGCGGTGCGAAAATGAGAAATTCGTAATTTATTTAAATATATACTCTAATATGAATATTGGAGATCATTTTACTTGATTTTTCAATGAAATCGTAAATTTCCTGATTTTTTATCCTAAATGGGCTTGGGTGTCACTTGAAATTGACTATTCTATCAGGTGTGTGAATAAGTCTTTCCCGTTTTTTTCAAATTTTGAGCCTTTATTGTGAAAAAATGGTTACAAATGAATTATTGAAAGTATTGGCCATCGCTAGCTACAACTTTTTCCCATCTTTCTGGCAACATACGAATCCCGTTGCGAAAAAATTCGACCGGTTTGGCCTCTATCCAGTCATCCACCCATTTTTTGGCTTCCTCGTAGGAATGGAAGTGCTGGTCAGCCAGGCCATGCGTCATCGATCTGAAGAGATGGTAATCAGACGGAGCAATGTCTGGACTATACGGCGGGTGGGGTAGGACTTTCCATTTGAGCGTTTCTAAGTATGTTTTCACCGGCTGTGCAACATGTGGGCGAGCATTGTCATGTTGCAAAATAACTTTGTCGTGCCTGTCGGAGTATTGTGGCCGTTTTTCTCGCAGTGCGCGGCTCAAACACATCAATTGTCGTCGATAGACCTCGCCTGTGATCCTTTCATTCGGTTTCAGAAGCTCATAGTAAACCACACTTAGCTGGTCCCACCATATACAGAGCATGAGCTTGGCGCCATGAATATTTGGCTTGGCCGTCGATGATGATGCATGGCCGGGTAGTCCCCATGATTTTCTTCGCTTCGGATTATCGTAACGGATCCACTTTTCATCGCCGGTCACGATACGATGCAGAAAACCCTTTCTTTTATGTCGCTGAAGCAGCTGTTCGCAAGTGAAAAAACGCCGTTTGACGTCTCTCAGCTTCAGTTCGTACGGCACCCAATTTCCTTGCTTTTGGATCATTCCCATGGCTTTCAAACGCTTGGAAATGGTTGTTCGGTCAACTCCCAATGCTTCAGCAAGTTCTTCTTGCGTTTGACATGAATCTTCATCAAGCAAAGTCGCCAATTCTTGATCTTCAAAGATTTGCGGCCGCCCGAAACGCTCCTTGTCTTCCACGTCGAAATCACCACTTTTGAAGCGTCGAAACCATCCGCGAACACTTGAATCATCGACACAACCTTCTCCATAAGCTTCCTGAAGCAATCGATGCGCCTCGGCAGCAGATTTCTTCAAATTGAACCAATAAAGTGAAACTTCCCGCAAATGACGTCGACTCAGCTCAAATTTCGACATTTTCACGATATCAAAAATTTATGATGCGAAAAAATTTCAACTAATGTGTTAGTGTGGAATTGTTGACAGATGAATAAGCTTTGATTATGACATATGTAACCATTGAATACTTGCACAGTATTGGTGGCGGCATCTCTTACAAAAAACGGGAAAGACTTATTCACACACCTGATACTTGGTTTCTCCACGAGATTTCGATTTTTCAATGGCAAAATGTTCTGAAATCTTCCTGTGTGGCTCAATAAAAATTACCGAATATTATCAGTGGTAATACCCCAAGATCTTCAAAATTATCGTACATTCCCCGAGAATTTCGATGCGTAGCAACGAGAGGGATAAGTTTTGCAGGTTAAAAATCCCGAGCGTTTTTCTGCGAAACTTATCCCGATTGGTGCTACGCAGGGAAACTGGAGGGAAATATTTCGATTAATTTTGAAGGTCGAGGGGTACTTGGCTGGATTATTATTTTCATTCCAATTTCAAGCAATTAAATGTGTGGCATTTCACGTCATGTGGTATGGTTTTTCACCGGTAGTTGTGGCTTCCAGCGTATATTTTCTGTCTGCACAAAATGCAGAGAGTTATTTCCAAATTGTGTCTTTCCTCTTCACCGTATTATTTGGAACATTTTCTCAAAGTTTTCGATCAATAATGTCCAACGATTCTCCTCCAAATCTGCTCATGTCGAGGTAAAGTCTTTGAACTTGATCTTTTCTAATGATAGTTTTGGGGTTTGAAACGCGTACAAATTGTTACTCGGATATTTTCATTGCTTAGCGACAAACAGGGAAATATCCGAAGTAAAACCGTTTTACTTGTACCACGTGACGAGAAATGCCACCATTTGATTGGTTGAAATTGGGATGAAAAAAATAATCACAAAGAATTCAGACGAAATTTTTTAACAATCTATGGGTAAGACGTTTCACTTCTGTCGTGCATAAATGTTATACACTGTAACGGGTTATTTTAGTTCGACCGTTCGACGGTGAAATTATGTCTTCCAGGCGGGAAGTCACCAGGGCGAAGCGAGAGTTATCCGTTGATGAACTTTGTTATTAATTTGGGACTGTTTGTTTTCTGTCATTATTTTTTCGAGTCATTCCGTTTGCGTTCACTGTTCGAGAGGAGTGGGGGCCATGGAGACCTGTTGGAGGATGTAGACCGGGCTGAAGGCGCGAGCAGTTGGGAACGCACTTTGAATGATTGCGAAGTTGCCGCGCTCCTGTCCTGGGACAGCCGTTGGGAGGATGTGGCCAGCTGTCGGGTGGAAAGTTCTGGACTCTACCGTGGTAGTGGGGGGTCTCAGAGCGGCAGATGAGTCAAGTGACTATCCGTGGAAATCCTGGACTTGAGCTAGAGGTCCAGTAATTATGGGGAAGTCCTCGAGAAATTACTCAGGATGCTTGGGATTCGACAGCTGGCTGGAGCAATGAGATTTGCATGTCCCTTGCGTTTTGTTGGGAACGAGTTTGGATTCTCAGTCGGTCAAGGTTCAGAGGTCTGAGTTGAGTGACCCAATTAGAGTGTCGGTTGCTTACCGATGCAAAAACCGACCAATGGGGAGCCAGCTATTATCGATAAGGAATCCTGTGGGAAAGCGCGGTGACGGGTCACTTCCAGTTTGGACGACAGCGAGTGTGGCAGGAAAAATGTGTGTCTCTAATTGTGTGGCTCATCCTCCCCTGGTCATCCTGGAGCTTTGGGTTTGAAGTGGAGGAGACGGTTAGCGGGGAAACTTACTCGTATCGATTGTGATTTTTGTTCAACAATTTTGCATTTTTAATTTTTAATTTTAGACGCTTTGCGTCAGGCGTTGTACGGCCATTAGTGAGTGAGTTCAATTTGCTGTCGGGCTTCTCCCTGGCTCGGTGGAGAGTTTAAAATTTAGTCCCCACCGTGACATTAGTTGTTATTTTGTGGTAATTCAATTCTTTCTGTAAAATTTATTAACGAAAATCAGTGACGCTAGTGCAACTACGGAACTCTCGTTTCGGATAATATTTAACTCGCGTTTCTCTCATTTCGGACATTTCAAATTTGTTCAGTAAATTATAAGATTGATAAATCGGGGAATGGGTTATAATAAATTACCGCGGAAAGTGAAATTGTAGCGTGTAACGACGCTCGAGTGAATTTGTGGTTTCGTTGCCTAATTACCGTTGAAGGTCACGGCTTTGTGTTGGTCCCTCGAGACAATTTCACTTATCGCTGGATAATCCCCAAATTCCTTGCTCATTCTCGAGTATTATTGTGTATCATTGGACTCAAATTTCTCGATTTCTTATTGTGAACTCCTTTGACTAATATTTTATCTTGTATGACCGGTATTTATTTTATTTTGACGTCGCTGAGGCGACTGCGACTGATCGATTTTATTGTGTTTTGACGGATTAATTGTAAACGGTCTGACTAGAATAGGGAGTTAAATTTGTATCGACGTAATTAATTTATTTATGACAATTTGTTGTACTATAGAGAATGTTGACTAGTGGATAATGAGAGAGCGGGTCTGAGAGTTTGAGTAAATAAGTGATTCCTCATTAATGTGACGTTGTTATTCCGAATCCGAGTCCAGTCCGTCCAGACAATTTTCCGGAACAGTATTTTGGACCCAGCCGCCTCCGCGGTGGGAATGCTGAGCTATCGGGAGCTGTTCCGAAGTGTGGGATTCCTTTGAATTTTGGCTTTCGTGGGTTTTTGTGCGTTTTGAAGGAGAAAACGTACTGGCGCTCAACTCCGTGGAGTGTTGTTGATCGCCGAGGGCTCCATATCCTTGCATCTTCCCTCAAGGGTTGTAAAATACGTCATGACACATATTTCTCCATTGAAATTAGATAACGCTATGAGGAGTAGAAAGGAGGATATGAGAATGTCTCATTCAAAATTAAGGAGATTGAGAAGAAGGTGGAAAGGCATCATTCATGGTAATTTGATTCATGATTAGCTACTCTTGATTCGGACCCAACGCTTTCCGAGAACTCCTCTGCCCTCCAAACAATAAACAAACAACTGAGAGATATTTTGGATAGATACCAAGAGTATTGTCAAATCTAGTTCATTTGTTCTTTCACATTAGTGACGAAAACACGAGTTTTAACGATCCATGGCATTTATCACTGTGGATCAAAAGTGGATGATTTTGAGGTGTGAAAGATATCTTTTTTTTATTTAATTACCACAAGGGAGCTTTAACTATACCAGCAACTCATAATTGCGTGTATGTAGAGTGAGTGCAGTAACTCTTCACGGAACAACAACTGTGTGACTCGTCAATTTATCGATTGCTCTCTTTCTACAGAATAGAAACCTCGGGAAAGGAAATTGGGTGGGAAACAAATAAACGTAAAAATAAACAAAATCAAGAAACGAGCACCAAGTCAGAACTGCTTACGAAAAAAAACAGCAGAGGCATAATAGACGCCTTGGCGCGGTTGAGAGGGTCAAGATAACGGGATTCAGTGAATCAGGTTGCGGTTCAATGGATCGAATTCTGATCAGCAGTTATCTGTGATAATCAAAAAAACCGCGCGAAGTCTTCGATTATGCTTCTACTGTTTTTTTTTTCGTAAGCATTTCTGACTTGGTGTTTGTTTCTTGATGTTATTTATTTTTACATTTATTTGTTTCCGCACGAATCTCCTTTCCCGAGGTTTCTATTCTGTAGGAAGAGAACAATCGGCAAATTTAGTTGGCAGGTTTTTTTAAAACAAAATGCTTTTCGTTTTTGTTTTGTATCATTTCACTACTTTTTTTCAAATCTGAGGGAAGAAGTCTCGTTCCGATCTCACGCGGAAATGTTGAGCTCTAGTCTGCTAAGACTGGCAATGGACTTCATCGATTAAGATATTATCTTATTTTAGTTGGTTCTTTAATCAATAATATTTGAATCTGGATCTACAAAGGGACCTATCAGGAGAATTTTTACTAATAAATATGATAAAAACTTGTTTCTAGCTGATGAAAGTACCAATGAAAAATCTCCTCTGACATTTTCAAAACCATAGAAGATAACACAACTTTTGAAACATTCATTCGAGTGAATATTTGAGAAGTCGTGCCTTTCATAACCTCGAAAATGTCCGGTGGATCGAAGATCAAATTTTCAATAGATGTAATGGATCTGCAGAATAATTCGTTGTTCAATTACGTTTGGCGCTAGAAATTTCTGCCAAAGAACAAAATGAGACATCGAGTAAATTCAATAATCGAATTGCGTAATCTCAACTCTTGCGACGTTCATTCATTGATATCCCCGAATCTAAAGAAAATAGAGCAATTGTGAAAATGACATTTTTTATAGAGCACGATGAGATCCACAAAAAAGTCCTCTTCAAAATTTCTGTTTCTCCGCCAGATCCAAACATATCAAAGAATAAATTATACGCGGTTTATATTATGAAAGCAAGGTCTATTCTCCCGTAATCTTGCGCATTTGCATTTTATTGCATTACAATTATTTGGGAGTAGTGGAGAGGTAGATGTGTCCTGTATATACGCGGTAGCTTTCGTCCTGATTTTCGGACATTCGGAAAGTATCGAAAATTGCCTTGGCCGATACGCTACCGCGTATCGTGAAATTCCGAACCCTTATGTTAGAATACAACAATGGCCAACACTCTGAATACACCAACAGACACAACGACACTGACACTCACACAAACTACCAATGTAAACACACACACATAAAGCCCGAATATTGTAGTTAGTCGATCTCAATATGCTGAACCGAGCAGACGTGCCTCTTTTACGTTTATTTATCTGAGTTATATTTATTCCAATCATTCCTCACATAGTCTGGCTTATGCGATTGACTTCTCGGTGTAGTGATCAAGGGATCCAATACCTTCATATTTATTCAGGGCTCGGAATTTCACAAAACAGTTTTTGATCATTCTAAATAATTTTAGCATATCTTGAAAAATTTAATCCATTTTGTTGGGTCTTAGTTATCGATATCACCATAAATATGAATAATTATGTTTGCGATTTTTGTCACTTACTTATACTAGAATCCTCTATTAGTCTACTTTGTTGAAGTATTGTAATTTACGTAAATAACTAGATTAATTACCGGTAAATTAGTTTGGTTGTGTTCTGATTTCCAGAGCCTCGTATACTTCTCAACATGGATGACAAACTATTATGCAGTATTTGTGGAAAAATTTTGCATAATGACACCGACCACGTTGTTTCCGTAAAAGAAAAAGGACTAAAAAAATTGATTGCAAAAAGTATTGAGCAATCTGATAAAAAATTTAAATTATAGCTTGGACGACATGAAATGAATTTTCACGAAAAATGAAGGAAATCGTATCCTATGTCTACGTCAATTGCAAAAAACGGAAAATTATCAGCAGATTCATCTTCATCGAATCGAACGTCACCAGCAGCTACGTCAAACATACCGTATGTGTCAACTGCTCAACAAAATTTTGATTTTGTTAACCAATATTTACATACATTTGATCAGCCATTATATGCTAAAGCTCGTTCGATAGTCGAAGAGTCAAATAGCGAAGGACTAAAGAATGAGATGGGTTGTCTTGGTGGATTCCACTAATTAATGGCATACCAGGGAGCAATTGGTTACATTATGTCTGAGAGTGGAATTAAAGATTTATGGTCAACTGTATATGCAGCAAATTCAGTGAAAAAAATGATAACGGGTCATACTTATGCTCGAGCATTGTGAGCTCATATTATGTCATTCACTGCACTCAATATCATCATTGGCAGAAGTTTGAATCCTTCGGATGAATTCCAAAACTTCATTAAAAAGTTCCTTCATACATGGGATTCAGAACCTTCACTTTCAGAGGATTGTGATGAGGAGCCACTGATTGCTGATACATGTGAACGATTTGTACAGCCGTTGGCGGTAATGGAAGCAAATGGTTCAAAATGCAAATTATGGATTCAGTATTTCAAAAGCAATGTTATTGCATTGCAATTTCTAGAAGCTGAACACTTAGGTAATTGGGGCCTACACTTACAAAGTGTCAAAAAAATGTTACCATTTTTCCATGCAAGGGGACATTATCAGTATGCTAAATATGCTCAAATCTAGTTGCAACAAATGGCGAATCTTGAGTTGATTATGGAACCACTTGAATACGATGAATACTCAAAGGAAGGTTTTTTTACAATTCGCAGATCTGAAAAAGCATGGGCTGGAATTTGGTCGGACATGGTTATTGAGCAGACCCTTAATCGGTTCTTTGGTACGGATTTGAAGTATGGAAGGGGTGTTACTTCGAGTGTTGTAACACGCTATTTGATTGCAATGCCATCAGCATTTAAAATTAGGGAATGTTTAGAACCATACTATCACATTGAATCAAGAAATTGCGAACGACATGTTAATATTGCAAAAAGCAGAATGACAAAAGATGGAACCGGAATTAAAAATTCCTGTTTTGGCTTGGTGAAAGAAATCCATTTGATGTTAGGACATTTTTAGTATCACTTTCTACTGGAATCATTAACGGACCAAAGATTAATTGTCATCGGGAAGTGGAAGTTGGATTGCAAGGTATGGCTACGATGGTGGGTAAAAACCTTGATAACGTTTCATTATCTAACGCATTCAAAGTGAAAACTCTTGCTACTGCAAAAGATGGTATGCATATTGGTGATGATTTTGTTGCTGTCGATTCGTTCTTGTTGATTCAACGGATATCGATATTTTCCCATGGTAATGTTGATGAAACACACAACGTAATGAAATATGAATGAGTGATCACCATTTCCTCTCAGCGTATGTGGTGAATACGGATTGATGAGAAAAACAACTAAAGCAGAATTGTACAACGTTTTCCAGCCATTTCTTCAATCATTATCCATAATTTCAGGATCAATTTTTATGATTGATGGTGGCTGGTTATTGCATAGTGTAGTTTGGCTACACGGAAAAATATACTCTGACATTTGTAACGTTTACTATTCATACATAAAGAAACACTTTGGATCGAAAGTTATGGCCATATTCGATGGCTATTTGAGGGAAACCATTGGAATCAAGTCATACGAAATCAAGTCATACCATCGAAAAGAGAAATGCGTTGCTGCGGATGTTGAAATTTCTGAAGGCAATCTAGTAACGTTAACTCAATAAAAATTTCTGTCCAATGTTGTGTCCGGAGACGTTGTCGGCGTCGGAGGACAACTATTGTATAATTGAGTTATTTACGGAAAACAAGAACTAGAAATTTTGATATAAAAATATGAAAAGCTAAATTAGAAATATAGAATGAAGCTGAGTATTTTTATATTTAGAGATTTTATTTGGACGACGCTAGATTTGTTTTTCGCTCTTACCTTGATTATGTTGTTAATTTAAATAGAAAGGGGAATAAAAAAATTAGGAGTAATCAAATGATTCCGAGGAAATTTTATGGTCAAAAGTAATTTTCTCTATTATGAACCTTTTTGAATTACAATTAACAATGATTGGTTATTATCTAGAATTTTATGTAAATTTTATTTAACAAAAGATAGTGATGATTCAATATTTGTCCCCGAATATTTCCTTAGAGAGTGCGATGGCCAATTAATTTGGAATTGGAGAAGAATATAATTATTTTTATAAGACTCACAGTTCAAGTGTATAAAGGTATATCCCTTATGTATCGGGAATGTGTGGATCCTTCGGTGACAAAATCGTCTTTCTTCACCAGAATCAGAATGGCTTCTGATCCTATCATGAATACTTCTTATTCATGCCACGTTCACCCACTCGCTTATAATTAATGAACAATGTTTTTGAAACGTTTTGAGAATGCCCACAACCACGGAAACTGATAAGTTAGTTCTCTTACAATGCAAGAAACACGCCTACTTTCGATTGAAGGATGCAGTATCCCTATACACTTCCGGCCGTTTAACTATTTATTATGATCAAATAGATTACCGCGCACTATATCGACTCTGTTGCGAATTATAGTATGGGAGGCCCGAAAATGACAGATCGATTCCGGAAAATGACTTCCGCCAAGTCAAACTATCGCTCCAACGATTGCTTCAAGACTGATTTTGATTTTTGATTTTGGGGAGCGGATCGGTTCGTGGTGGTTACACGAATTGACTTTTGATTGGCGGAAATTATGGTGTGGTTTTCCCACTACCAATTGTTAAAGGGGATCGACCTGTCAAGTCAGCAATTTTGGCAGCGCATGATTTCCGCGGTGGAGTTCAATGCTCTGGCATGTGTCATTCTGGTGCGAAGGTGAATGCACTCACCTGTATGGTGAAACCAATTTTTGATGACATTGTGTTTTTATTGCTGGGATGGTGAAATTGGATGGGTTTATGGAAGGTAGTATTTATATTTAAGGAATGTGTTTCCTTGTGGTTAATATTTATAGGAAATGCAGGAAAAACTATTGATATAGGGTTTTGGACATCACACCAATATAGCGAACAAAAAACAATTTGAAGATTTACTCAGTGATTACCTCCAAGAACACAGTATTAATACGAAAAAAACTCCTGAAGACGCCGATCTTTTGATTGTGCAAACTGCAATCAATTTAAAAGAAAGTAGAAATCAATCAGTGACGATAGTGGGCAATTATATTGATTTACTAATTATCTTAATTTCACTTGTCGTCGACAACGAGGTGATATGCTTTTATAAAATGGCTCTAGGAAAACAAGGAAACGTTAGTTATTGAACGCAAAACGATCAAAATTTGAAGCCTTTTTTGCTTTTTGCGCATGCTTTCGCTGGCTGCGATACTACAAGCGTATTTTAAAAAAAAAAAAAGAGTATTATATCTCCGTTGAAGAAAAAACCTGATGTTCAAGCATTAGTTTTTGTGTTCTATGAGCTAAATCGTTCAATTGATGAATTATACGCAATTTGGGAAAACATATTTCACCTATATGGCCAAAGTAGTCACGAAGAACTGACCCTTGGTGATTTAAGAGATAATACATTTTCATTACCTGCTGCTGCTTTTAAAAAAGAAGTCATCTTAGCTTCCTTGCAACCGACAGAATCAGCGTTACGAGAACATACGAAGCGATTGTTCTATTAGATCCAACAGTGGTTAGGCAAAGATCTAAATCCAGACGATTGGGGTTGGAAAAAAACCTTATTTATGCTGATACCTATCATGTCAACGGTGGAACCAACACCAAAGGAATTAATAGAAAAAGCAAGGTAGAATTTTTAACAATTTCTGTTTTCCAAAGAATCTTTAAAAATAAAAGTACATTACCAACTTTTCATTGTCTTTTTAATAGGTTTTTTGTGGCTGTAAAACCAATTGTTCATCAGCTAGATGTGGTTACAAGAAAAGTGTTTTGAAATCTAACCAATTTTGTAAAAATTAGCATGGCCAAACCTGCGATAATCATTAGAGAGAAGAAGCACCAGCAAGAAATATAGAAGAAGACGTGAAAAGGTTAACTCTTCGGAGCAGTAGTTTAATTGACGTGATTGATTCATTTTAATTTTAAGAAATTTAATTTTAATTTCGACGAATTTTGAACTGATTTATCAAATTTGTAAATCAAGGAGTCTGAAACATTTTGTCTGATATAATGAAGTAATTTTTTTGCAATATTTTGGACGAATTATCATAATAAAAATCATTTTAATCTTTGACAATAAATATGTAGGTTGCTAAATTATAAGTTTCTCTTTTAGCAGTCCACCGACAAGATGAGAGAAAATGAAATTCGTAAAATGAAAGAATTAGAAAAATGAAATTCGTAATTTTTTGACACTTTTTTCCATTCTTCAAAAAAAGGATCAACTTTATTAATGTACTCTACACATTGTTACAATTGTTACAATTGTAGGTTCAGAAACATGCTCACAGAGGCCCATTGTGGCTGACTGGCGCATGCGCGTCAAGTACGTGACACTCCGTAGTAAATGCAAAAACGCCGCCTCTAAAAATATTTCTTCAGGTAAATTTCTTCTACCTGCTTGAAACAGGCAAGTAGAAAAAGAAATCAAACGGAAGTTTGTTGTAAACAATAAAAAAATATATTGTTATGCCCCAAAATGCCATAACATTTCAGTTTCGTAATCCGGAGAATACGAGGACACGAAAGTGGCACGTATTATTCGGAATGCAAAACATATGAAGAAAGGAAAATAAAAGGTAATGAATATATGTGGATAAATCCACGTATATTCAACTTATGTAGATAACTGGGGCGCAGCGTCAGCGCTTTACGCCTCGAACTGGCCTCTAGCGCGTCACCGTGCGATGTAACACGAATCCACGAGACAATAAATACTCGAGGATTCGTATTCTCTGGGCCAGTTATCCGAATACCATTCATAAAGAGTTACTTCTTTTGTACTTATACTCGCCTGATACTTTCTGTCTCAGAGCGAGTCTTTAATTGTTAATAAACTTGGGAAATAATCAATAAAGGTGGCTATCAATCAAAGATATCTGTTCCTATCCACTATCCGCGTGTGTTAATCCCGAAACTCGAACCCAACCGCTCGGGTCCATTACATTTTTGGTGGCAGCGTATCTTTTGGGGAAGACGGAGGCCTGATCAACCACTGTCTTATCACACAGTGATAGAAGAGGAACCGAATATTGGAGTTTGGACTACCTAGGGGTAGACTGGCCAGCAGCTGCAGCAGACCTTCACATCGAAGGAGGGAGAAGATTGCCGTTAAGGTAAATCAAACGAAGATTTTTGGGAACCTGTCATCAGGAACCATAGTGGTTACCATTGGGGTGAACCAGGGAAACCTACCTTAGTACTTTATCGTACCAGAGGCTAGTGGAATCAGGAAACTACCCTGTCAAGAGGGGCTAGTATTGTGATAAGTAGCTACGCAAGTGGGATTATTTCATTTTTGGCCAAGAAATAAATAATCAATTATGTCAACTACTGGAGCAAATGGTAGTCGACGATCGGAATCGGATTTCGAGTCTTACTCCATTTCAGGGCAAGGGGTAAGAAGACATCTGTTTAATTCTGATGGGAATATTAACGGGAATGTTAATGTGCAACGGAGATATAGCCGATCTTTGCATCAGAGCTTGTTGGCTAGTGGTAATGCACAACAGGTCAGGATTGACGTCCATCGGGAAGAGGACGATCTACCCGAGGAATTACCCGGGGAGCAGCTGGCTAATAGCACACGAGGGGTTGGAGGAGGAAACCAGCGATCCTCTCTCCAAAATCCTCCGAATGTACCTGGAAATCCCTTTGAGGATTTGGATGAAATCCAGGAAGACGAGGCAAGGGATGTGACGCCCAGACACGAGTACTCCACACCCAGTAACGTGTTTTACCGTACAGGAACATTAGCGGCGGGGGGTTTCGTTCCTAGGGGCGAACGCCATGGGGCGGACCAACCTCCCGAGGGGGTACGACCACTTCGGCGAACTGACGAGCTACGGGACTCAGTAGCAGAGTTGCGCGAAAGAATGGCCGAGATGGAGATAGAGAGGCAAGCACAACAGGGGGAAATGCAACGCCTCCTGGATTCTGAGCAGCAGCGTCGAGAGGAAGCTGAAAAGGAGAAAAATGAAGTTAGAGATCTTTTGGCGGAGGCCTGGGCAGACCAAAACATGCAGAATAATCGGGCACCGGGGAGTGCATACCTTGATCTGAAGGGGGCACTTCAAATGGTACGTAATTTTGCTGGGCAAGATTCGGATAAACTAGATGGGTTTCTCAAATCAGTGACTTCCGCTAGGAAATTGATATATCCGGAGTATCAGGATTCGCTCCTAGAAGGTATTCTGGGAAGTAAACTTGAAGGTACTGCTATGAAGCAATTGAAGTATCGAACGATCACCTCATTTCAACAGCTGGAGGAAGAATTGCGATCACTTTTCGGAAAAGCGAAAAGTCTCGTCGGACTTCAAGCAGAATTTAGCAGAATACAGCAAAAGGAGAATGAAAGTGTTTCTAAATATGTCGCACGCACGGAGGAAGCCACCCTTGATTTATTGAATGGCTTACTGAGTCTACACGTTGGTTTCACGGAGGTAGAAAAGGTAGCCGCTAAAACCATTCTAATGTCTCTGGCTAAACTTATGTTCGAACAGGGATTGCGAGGGCAGTTGCAGATTTTGGTGCGAGCCCATAATTTCAAAACACTCCACGAGTCCTGTGCAGGGGCCGTAGAATTGGAGAAAACCATCTCTGGCCCTCAGAGAGGGAGGCATTTTGAGATGCCTCAGAGGAACTCCAGTGGCGGGAATAGAGTTTCTATGGCCCGGCAATCCACTGGGAATTGCTTCAACTGCGGACAATCAGGTCATATTGCAAAAGATTGTCGCAATCCGCAGGCAGGTCAACGCAAATCGTTGCCGGTTGCGTCAGAGCGACGCAGCGTCAACGCATTCGGCGCTGTGTGTAAACATTGCCGATATGCAGGTCATGAGGCCGCTGATTGCCGTAAGTTAAAGAGGAAATTGGGAATATCTGACTTGCAGAGAATTCCTGCAGAGCTCGTGAAGTCTCATTTTGCAGGTAAGCAAAATAATAATTCGGGTACCGACAGCAGTAACCTAGATCCAAAAAGGAGGGTTGATAAGTCTGATGAGGGGAAAATTATGCCTGTCGGAGCCTATCAAGTTATGATGGTAAAACCTACACGGCAAGGGGGGAGTTTCCAAGGAAACAAAACAACGATGATAAAGCCAGCACTGCAGGGGGAAATAAAATCACAGATTTTACTCACTGCGCTGGAGCTGGGGCTGCCAACCATGTTCTTGGCAGATTCCGGAGCGAAGATTTCCTTAGTGAGGGTGGACAAGCTGACGGAAGGGGTTGAAATTTCCCCGAGAAGCCGAATCTTGAGGGGGATTTCAAATCATGACGTCGCCACCCTGGGTGAGGTTATTCTTCGGTTGGAAATTGGTAATAGATGTCTGGGACATACGTTTCAGGTTGTCCCTGCGAATTTTCCTTGCCTTGGGGGAACTTTAGGCGAAGATTTTCTGTCTTCACCTACGTTGAAGGTGGAAACAATCCATGGGAAGGCGTTGGTGATCAATGGACATCCGTTCGAGCTGTTCCAGGATCAAACACCCACGAAAATCGGGGCTAGAAGTGAGGTATTACTAGCAGTACCCACACGAAGCCGCGGAACTGGTATCGTCCAGAAAGACCAACTGGCAAAGGGCGTCTTCATGGGGGAGTGTCTCACGAAGGCAGTGAAGGGTCAAGTGCTCGTTTGCGTGGTGAATACGAACGACAACGATGTGTTCATCAATCCACCGACGGTTCAACTGGAATCGCTGCCGTCGGAGGAAATAATTATGATGCTGAGGGATGCCGAGGGGGGCGAGATGAAGGACCGCATCAAATTATTGCGAGAGAATCTGAGGATTGAGCACCTAAATCAGGAGGAGAAATATTCCCTTCTGTAAATCTTGGAGGAATATAACTCCATCGTACAGCTATCAGGAGATCCTCCTGGAGCTACAGATCATCTGAAGCATGAGATCCCATTGAAACCGGGGACAGCGCCTATTAATGTCAGGCCTCATCGGTTACCAGAATCACAGATGGAGGAGGTGGATCGCCAGGTCAAGGAGATGTTGCAGAATGAAATCGTGCGCCCAAGCAAAAGCCAGTGGAATGCGCCTTTGCTTGTGGTTCCTAAAAAAATGGATGCGTCAGGGAAGGTCAAATTCCGCGTTGTGGTGGATTTCCGACGCTTGAATGAAGTCACGGTTGGTGATTCATTTCCATTGGCCAATATATCCGATATACTGGATCGATTGGGAAATGCCAAATATTTCTCAACTCTGGATTTGGCCTCAGGATTTCATCAGATTCCTGTAAGGGAGGAGGATAGGTGTAAAACTGCCTTTTCCACACCGTATGGGCACTACGAGTTCTGTAGATTGCCTTTCGGGGTTAAGGGCGGGCCTGCAACTTTCCAAAGGCTCATGAATTCTGTCCTGGCCGGGGTACAGGGAATTCGGTGTTTCGTCTATCTGGATGACATCGTGATTTTTGGACCGGATCTACAGGAGCATAATAAAAGGCTGAGGGAGGTACTGCAGTGCTTGAAGGATGCCAACCTGAGACTTCAACCTGATAAATGCAATTTCCTGAGGAAGGAGGTTGTGTATTTATGACACATCATTACCAAGAATGGTATCAAAGCAGATCCTAGTGAAATAGAGGCAGTAGTAAAATTTCCGGTACCACAGCACGAGAAGGAAATTATGTCCTTCCTAGGATTAGCGGGGTATTATCGGAAGTTCATCAAGGACTTCTCGAAAATTGCTAAACCCTTGTCTGAATTGCTGTAAAAGGACATAACTTGGACATGGGGAGAGAGAGCAGAGCGCCTTTGACACCTTAAAAAGGGCTCTGACAACAGCTCCGGTGTTGCAGTATCCCGATTTCGGGAACCCGTTTCTGCTCACCACTGATGCGTCAAACAAGGCCATAGGTGCTGTGTTATCGCAAGGGGAAATTGGCAAGGACTTACCGATTGCCTATGCCAGCAGGACCTTAAATAAGGCAGAGCAGAACTACAGTACCATAGAGAAGGAACTCTTGGCTATTGTATGGGGAGCTCGTCACTTCCGTCCTTATCTATATGGGCGTAAGTTCACCATAGTGACCGACCATAGGCCCTTGAAGTGGATATTTAACGTAAAAGACCCAGGGTCAAGACTCGTACATTGGCGGATTAAATTAGAGGAGTATGAATACGAGGTGGTACACAAGCCTGGTAAATTAAATACCAACGCTGACGCGTTAAGTCGGATAAACGTGGTAACCCGAGCGCAGATAAGAGCGAACACAGGTGCGATGGACTCGGACGCTGACGGCGGGGTCATTACACCTGCTGACGACGACATTCCGGAAATACTACGGGAGTATCATAATACGCCGATTGCTGGTCATCCGGGTGTAAAACGTATGTACGCTAAATTAAAGCAGAAATATTACTGGAGGGGGATTAAGTCGGATGTTCAGAACCATGTGGGGAATTGTGAGGAATGCCAACTCAGCAAGTTGGGAAAGGCCACAAAGGTCCCCATGATTATCGGGGAGAGCCCTGAAACGGCATTCGAGCAATGTGCAATGGACATTGTTGGTCCATTACCTATCACGGATGCTGGGAATAAGTACATCTTGACGTTTCAAGATGGACTAACTAAATTCAGCAAGGCCATACCCATCCCGGACCAAGAGGCCAATACAATCGGGCGTGCGTTCGCCGAGAAAATCATCTGTGAATATGGTACACCGCAGAGATTGCTCACGGATCAAGGACCAAATTTTGTAGGGGAGATATTTAGGAATGTTTGTAAGCTTCTAAGAATTAAGAAGATCCAAACCACGGCGTATCATCCGCAGACTAATGGTATTGTCGAGAGGTCACACCGCACTCTGGCAGAATACCTGAGGAGCTTCATCCTGGAGGATCAAACGGATTGGGATACGTGGCTGCCATACGCAATGTTTGCGTATAACACCACTCCCCACACAGCTACGAAAATGACGCCATTTGAGCTGGTTTTTGGGAGACGCGCCGAGTTACCGACGGCCTTCAAACAGCCACCCCGTTTGACGTATTGCTATGATGATTTTGCCCAGGAGCTTCGTGAACGATTGCGCGCGGCGCACCAGGAGGCAAGGGAGGCCCTCGAAGAAGGGAAGGTCAGGAGCAAGGTCCAATACGACAAGGACGCCGTACCTATGAATTTAAAAATCGGAGATAAGGTACTACTGAAAAATGATGTCCTACGACGTGGAAGGTCAAAGAAGTTAACTCAGCCCTGGATAGGCCCATACGAGATTATCGAGAGGAATGGTGAGGTTAACTACACCATCAGGTCGGGAACCAAACAAAAGACGCAGAGAGTCCACGTAAATCGGCTTCGACCCTTTATAGAAGCATGACTATATGGACCCCTGCCTCGGAATAATCTATCCTGTGAATTTCTGGAATTTTCTTGCCCGGGTGATAAGGAGATTTTCAGGAAAGGACTAGAACTGCAGATACATATAGTTTGTTTAATTAAACCATTTATTGTTAAAAGCGGTTACAGATACGTTGGAGGGACGCTCTATCACAGTATCATTAATATAATAGTAGCCTGGATAATCCCACAGATAGGAGGCACAGATGTCGCACGTCCTTTCGCTATCGTCCAGGAACTGGGGTACGTGGCACGGTTGTGGAGCTGGAGTTTCGCCGAAGAGTCTTCGGAGGTTGAAAACGTCCTCTACGCCAGCCTCGATGTCGGAGCGTACGGGGAGATCCCAAAGAGCATTGAGATCTTTCTTACTACGGGCCCTCCAGTCCCTCATCTTCGCCTTGAATTCCAAATTCAAGTACCCGGGATAGTAGGGGTATCGATAGCGCTAGAAAAATCCAAACATAGCAAGGAATTAGGGAAAATAGAGACTTCGAATGGCAATAAGGAACGGAGTAGTAGGAAAGTGAAGGAGGTATCTGTACTCACTAGATATTCGAATACGAAGTCATCCATGGAATGTCGCAGGTATGGATGGTTCCTCGAGGAACGATGCGAGAACAACCGACCCCGAATACAGCATGGTGAAGGTCTTATCCGGTCCACGTGGATGGAGAGATGCTGGAAGCAGTCGGAAACAGTGTCTCCAAATCGACCGCACTTAAAACACTTTCCGGCGTTCATGTTGCTGGTTCTTGGGGTGTTAACTTCTTCGCTCTTAACTCTTTGGAAGACTGTGGCCCAAACGGGGCGGCAGACACTTTTATATTCAAGGGTGCTTCGTCATCAAACATGGGGGCCATCGGGTTGGCGACATCGTCCACGTCAGGTAAAATTAAAAAGTTCAACGCACTTCCTGATTGACAAATCAAGCAATGCGCTAATCTTTATTGCCATGTGGCTAATGCTGGGGAGCATCGCGGTAGTTCGGGGGGAGGAACATGTGATTGAGAGGTTCGTCCACACCCTGGGAATTTATTTTAAGCCGATTGGGAAATTGCATTTGAGCAACTACGTTTGGACCGTTGCTGCAAGCACGGATGGTGCATCATGGCTAGCGAGAGCTGACCAACTGCAGGAACATCTGAATTATACGAAGCAACTTTGCTTCAGGGCTGGACCATGGGGTTTCAATTTCCATCACCTCGTGGATCAATGGATTGTCGATTTCGAGGAAACGAGAAACGTCATCACGGCGTTGTTTGGGTTGAACGAGAGGAGGAAGGGCCGTCGAGGTCTTATAAACGGCCTGGGCACTGTAGCCAAGTCACTTTTCGGGACTATGGATGCTGAGGATGAACGGGAAATACGCGAGAGGATTTCACGTTTGGAGGCTGGAGTTCAGGGGACACTGGATAGTTCTGGGAAGCAGCTGCAGATTGTTAACTCTACACTTCTTCATCTAGCTCAAACGGAACAGATGATTCAGAAGAACGAAAACATCTTGTTAAAGTCTATCAAACAGATAAGGGATGAGGATACACAAATGGCACACCGACAACTCGTGGATGAGCATTTCCTGGTGGTCGAGGTCATCTACACTGGAGTGATGCGGGATGCTGCGAGATTAAAAAAACTGCTGACTGACTCCAAGGGGCTAATATTCGACACAGGAGTGTTCACGGAGGAGGGATTGGTTGACCTTCTCAGGAAAGCCAAATTACCGAAGGGTTTAAGTTTCCCCTTTAAGTTGGAGGTAGCAGGGATACATGAACTGCAAGAGGTATCAACTGTTAGTGTATCCGCAGTTGGCACGAAAATCATCACGGTAATAGGAATACCCCTGGTGGATTTCCAAGCATTCGACGTTATGCTGATGCATAGCATTCTTGTGCGGACAACGAACGAGTATCACTCGTACTTGGAGGCATCAAATGCGCTTCTGGTCGTACATGGCGCAACACATCAGTACGTGCCAATGACCGAGGGGCAATTGAATTGCTGCAAGAGAGTTCGGGAACAATACTTATGCACCGACTCTTTGCCGATTCAAAAAATGAGAGACACTAGCCCTTGTGAGGTGCGAATGTACCTGAGCCCAGATAAGATACCGGAAACGTGTAGCACGAGACATCTGCGGCTACAAGGTCTCACACTTATCAAAATGCGGAAGACTAACGCATGGTTCTATGTGGCACCGGAACCTGAAGCAATTGCCATAGCTTGCGGAGAGGGGAAAATTCGAGACACCCTTCAAGGTTCAGGAATAATACGGATAGAAGATTTCTGTGAGGTTATCGCTCCTGATTTCACTATCCGTGGCCGAAAGTCAAAGGAAACAACCTGGGAGAATCATATTCAGCCTAGACTGAACTTGACGCTAAGTAATGACACCATCACGCAACTACAGCAGCAGGACCATAACGTGAGCGACATTCGACTCACAAACGTCATAGGGAACCTGAAGGAATTAGAAGACCTTCATGTGCAGCTAGAGACCGAAAAGGAAGATCTAGGGAAGCTTCAAAAGAAATTCGACTATCAGGAATTTCTACTCCACCCATCATCAATATTTTCAGTGGTCAACGTGGTTCTTGCCCTCGTACTAGGAGTATCCCTGTACTGCTGGTGCCGGAAACCCTAGGCTACGTCTGTTAGAGAAGCAACGGACGTGCAAGGGCCATAGTTCCCATAAGGAAGTTGGAAGTTATAGTTATAGTACTTATTGCAATTATTGTAAAAAGAATAATATTTTTTATAATTATTGATGAGATAGGGTTAGAGAAGAAAATTATCATCGGTAATAATTTTCTTCCCCGGCGGGGAGGGATGTTATGCCCCAAAATGCCATAACATTTCAGTTTCGTAATCCGGAGAATACGGAATGCAAAACATATGAAGAAAGGAAAATAAAACGTAATGAATATATGTGGATAAATCCACGTATATTCAACTTATGTAGATAACTGGGGCGCAGCGTCAGCGCTTTACGCCTCGAACTGGCCTCTAGCGCGTCACCGTGCGATGTAACACGAATCCACGAGACAATAAATACTCGAGGACTCGTATTCTCTGGGCCAGTTATCCGAATACCATTCATAAAGAGTTACTTCTTTTGTACTTATACTCGCCTGATACTTTCTGTCTCAGAGCGAGTCTTTAATTGTTAATAAACTTGGGAAATAATCAATAAAGGTGGCTATCAATCAAAGATATCTGTTCCTATCCACTATCCGCGTGTGTTAATCCCGAAACTCGAACCCAACCGCTCGGGTCCATTACACGCGGTTTTTCCTGATGACCTAGCCTATTTGGATATGCGATCTTTCCTTTTTCCGTTAAAAACCGCCCGTGACACTTGACCTGAGCAGTGCTGACCCGTATAGTACTGCTGACTGAGAAGTTTCTCGTAAGAATCTTTCATCTCTATGCATCAACTATGGAACTACGATAGTTTGTGTCTGGAACATAGTTGAATTGTAGAAAATTCGCTAGTCCGATTGTCTGTTCGACAAGATTATCAAACTCATAGACCTTTTCACGATAGCCAGATGGAACTTTCAGCTCAATTTTTCTCTTTGTTGATTCCTCTAGAATTTCCAGACTGAACGACAGTTCTTGTAATAGAGGAAAGTACTCTGTTATCGCTAGTTCTAAAGAGAAAATGGTGAGTTTCGAATAAACCGCGCCAAGTACGTTGATCCTGAGCATATTGCTGAATAACATTATGATTCACAATGGACTTTTTACCCCTTTCGATTTGAATCGAGTATTTGATGTAAGTGCGATGTCCTTTGTAAGATATTATGGGGCTAGTCTTAGTCAAGATATTCATAGAGAACTCAAAACGATTTATGGACTCCTATCATCACCAGCTTTCTCCACTGGTAAATTCAATCAATGAGCTTGGGGTCTTTTTTTATTTGTTTATTTTTTTCAAATTTCAATAATTGTGGCTTCAATTTTTAAGTAATTGTTGTTTCAAGTTATTTTTTCAATTTTTGTTTTCAAATGATCAACATCGAAATATATGCTTGGCGCATTTTTGGACAAAAACATTTTTTGTTTTTGGGGGAATTCTAACTATACATTGCTTTGCTGTTTTAATAGCTGATGTACATCGCGTAGTAGTGAAAAAACTGTTGATGAATATAGGATTCAGAGGCGAGCCAATCACTCCACGCAAATAAAATCCTAGAGATATGGGGGAAAAAAGAGCGAGGATTGCAGAAGGAAAAAGACGCTTTGAGGAAACTAGCCAACGACAAAACATTCGCCTTTATTGGCTGATATCGAGTCCTTCATAGTAACAGAAATTTTGGCGGCAACAGATCAACATAATGGTATACCATCAAGATGACGACGGTGGACTCTCAATGATAAATTGATCGCTTTGGCCATTTATAAACGTGGGTTGAAAACCTACCGATATCTGGCATTCCCAATTCTATGACCATTCTTCAAAAGGATACTGCGACTATTGACCTTCATTCCAATGAATACAGGTATTCATGTAGATATTTGGGACCGTCTAAGATGTTCTGATGTTCGATGGAATGACTCGGAAAAAAGGGGTCTGTTACAAGTAAAAAACAAAAACGATGGCGGGATATGAGGATTATAACGATGAGGACCGAACATCTGCGGTGTCGTAAATATTCATGATTTTGGAGAATATGTTTTTATCGTGCGACATTCCGTCCAGACGTTGAGAATAACGTCTAATAAAATGTAATATAGACGAAGAGAGAGGGAGAATCAGAGAAACAGAGAGGGAGGGTAGTGGGCCCTTAATGGGCCCATTCCGCTGATGTCAGGGCGAAAAACCTTTTCCGACCAATTAGAGAACGCAGAGACGTTACCTGTTGGGTGATGTTGCCAGGGTTTACCGAAGAGTGGGGAGCGACCTTGAACATCCCGAAAACAACTCGAGAGAACAGAGGAGAAGCGATGTTTGAGTCAAGACGCGAGTAAATCTTTAAGTGTTAGTTTGTAACGTGGTATTTTACCAGTTATTGGTCCTCGACCGTTGCGCGATTTTAGAGACCTCCACCAGGCGGGAAGTCACCTTCGATGACGAGAGTTCGAGGTGAGAGTGATGAGCTGAGGTATTCGTATTATTTATTTTTTTGTTTTGGATTCAAATGACGCGCCACCGCGTTCTCACGGAGGACGTCATCGAGGGTCCTGGAGAAGCTGGGAGATGGCGGTAGTCGCCAGGATACCTGAGAGGATGAAGGAGCGGATTGGTTGGCCGACAGTGGAGCCACGATCCCGGGGCAGGTGCCCGGAAGTGACGCAGGGGTCGACGAACTCCGGATTTTGGCTGATGATTGGATTTGCAATGTGGTCAATGAGGGAGCCACAATCCAGCTATTCATTGACACGGAAGTGACGTCTCACCAGAGCACGAGGTCCCGCGATTAATGGGGATATAGGACTACGTTAATCAGTAGGGTTACTAGTCGCATGGGTGGTAATTAACGCACGTATGATGTGGTTAATTGAGCCTAGTTGTAGTTGATGGCACATGCGCCATAATTAGTGGGCCCGTTGCGCATGGCTGGTCGTGGGGGATTGGTGGGAAATGACGATGATCACCCCCCCCCCCCCCACTCATAATCGCCTGAAATCACCAGGTTGCCGACCTGTTGCGGATTTTCACGTGGCGAGGGAAATCACTTCCTGTTTGGTGGACAATCAGAGCAGACCTGTGTAAATTGTGTGGTGCCACGGACGCCATTTCGCCGAGTATCCCTTCGAGGCTGTAAAGCATTTTGTGAGGACGGATCTGAGGAAGTGTGGAGGTTCAGGGTGAGCGTGGTGGCCATTTCTTTGATTTTTCTTTGGAATTTATGTAAAGATTGTGGGCAGAGATCCCGGTTTTGTCGGTGTTTTATACACCTGGGTCCTGCGGACCGTTAGTGGAATTTTTCTGTCCAGGGATCTCTGGCCACTTCTCTCAGCGATTTTTGAGCTATCTCTCTCGCTCGGCAGATTGTTTTAACATTAGTTTTACTGGATTTTCGTTAGTTAAATGTCGGGGATGAGTATTGCGACTTCTGTGTGATGATTTGCGTCGCAAACTCATCAATCTCTCGCCATCGAATTCGAGTCTGATTTCTTTTATAGTTTCAAGGTCGCGTGACCTCTGGATTATTGTGTATTGATTGATTGGAATGTCGGTTGGTCGAGGTCACGCAGCCTCATCGATTTTTGCGTTAACGCTTTGAGTCACTGGATTCTTTTGACCGAAATTATACCGTTTAGATTCTGATTCATTTATTTGACTGTAATGGGGTTTCGTGACTCCGTCGTTTGAGTTAAAGTATGTTTTATATTCTTGGACCCTAGCAACTTGCGTCTTGGAACGCGGTTGTTCATTTAATATTTATTGTGATTCATTTGACCGTTTTGATATCTATGACTTGATTTTCCTTGTTGGCTGACTTCAGAAGAGTTTTAATTGATTTTTTTTTTTATGGGACAACAGTGACGTGAACGTATGATTTAAACTGTGTGTGGAATGTGTGAAATAAATAAAGAATGAATGAGTGAGTGCTTTGTTATATTAGATGTTTGTGCACGTGTGGAAGAATATGACTCTAGTGGACGTTAAGATTTGTTTAGATGCTAAGACTTTAATGTATTTTATGGGTTTGTTTAATATAAGAGATGTAAGGAAAAGGAGACGTGTGTCTCGAACATGAAAGATTTATGTTAGTTGTGTTTTAAGTTTTGAGGATTTGTTCTATGGCATAATGGTGAGTGTTGTCCGGCCATGTGGGGTCGCTCATGGGACAGACCCTGCATTGTTGAAGGACTCAGGGAGGAAAACTTATGATGAAAAAACGGAGGAAAAGGCAGTGCATTTTCGGGTGTGAGCTGCGGTATGAATTTAGTGTTCAGTTTATGTTGTGACCTGACCGCGGACGCGTGAGGATACTTTTCATCCTCCTAGAGTAATTTGCTTGTATTTAACTTTTTACAATATTCTGTAACCTTCGTAAAATAAATTAATCATTTATCCTTTAATTTGATATTGATCCTACAAATTGGGGGCTCGTCCGGGATCATTTCAAGGGATTTGTGATTTGTTTTAAAGAGGGTTCAGTGAAGTTTCAAGAGTGACGGATTGTCCCTGTGGAGTTGTCATCAAGGTGCAGTGATACACAATCGGCAGACGGCCACACGTTGTGAATTTTTTGTGTAACGCAATTACGGTGATAAAATGGCAGATCCCGCAGTGTTGGACAATTTCGACAATTTGACGGTTGAGGAGTTGAGGTGCAAACTCCAAGTGCTGGGTTTATCAACCAAAGGTGCGAAAGCTGTTTTGTTGGAGCGGTTGAGACGAGTTGGGTCACAACGGGATGTTCCCCAGGACGACGACGTGGAAGAAGAGGACGAATATGAAGACAATCTAGAATCCTTGAGTGTGGGCGAACTCAAATCTAGATTACGTGAACTTCAATTAAGGGTGACTGGAAAGAAAGCTGCACTGATAGAACGAATACGGTCAGCAGGGTCGACGGACAAAATCATCACACCTGTGAAAGACAACATGCAAGGTGAAACCTCACGGACGAGAGAAGGGGACGTTTTGGATCAACTCAGGACGAAAGAGTTGAAATCTCGTCTCCAAGGGCTTGGGCTGGAAACCACGGGCAAAAAGGCGGATTTGCTCGCAAGGTTGAAAGGCCCGCTGATCAAGTCTGTTGAAGCCGATTCAGCCAGCAGTGATGGTGATTCGACGAGTGACAGTGACGATGAAGATGAGGTGCACAATGGTGGTCGTCAACGACGAGTGTACCGTCAACGTGGTCCAGTGATGAACAGTGATGTGTCCCGTTATCCGCGCTCTATGCTGACATTTAAGGATGTCGAAGACGCACTCGAGAGATTCAGCGGTGACGGAAGTCAGAACATTTGGCGTTGGTTCTGCACGTTCGAGGAGACCGCGGAAATGTGTTCCTGGTCTGAGGCACATAAAGTGATCTATCTGAAGAAGCTGTTAGACGGACCCGCAAAATTATTTGCAAATTACGAATGCCATGCCAAGGAGTGGTGGAAGTTAAAGAAGCGGCTTATCAAGGAATTCTCCAACACGGTGAACAGCAAACAGGTGCATGAGCAGCTCAGTAACGTGAGGAAGAAAGGTGATGAGTCGTATGAGGCTTACGTTTACCGAGTTTTAGAGATGGCCAGCCACGGTGAAATCGAATTGGATGCAAAGTTGCAATACATCATCGATGGAATCCAGGATGAGGAAATTAATAAGTTAATTTTATACGGTGCGACGACGGTGAAAGAATTGCGGAAAAAATTGAAGCAATACGAAACCCAGAAGAAAAATGCGAAAGCAAAAGTGAGTGCCCAGTTAACCCAAAGGAATGATAAGACGGACAGGATGAAAAAGACGAATCAGGTACGAGATGTTGAGAAAAATAAGGCACACTGTTTTAATTGTGGCAGTACGACGCACTATAGCGATAGTTGTCCGGATAAAGCCAAGGGGCCTCGATGCTTCAATTGCAACGAGTTTGGACATGTGTCTACCCAGTGTCCGAGAGAGAAAAAACATTTCAGGAGTCAAGCAGGTAGAGAGGAAAGGGAAGAGAAGCCCCGCTGCGATGCGCTGAACGCCAAGGACAAAAAAACTTACAAGCAGGTCCAAATTTTGGATAAAGAGGTAACAGCTGTATTGGATTCAGGGAGCGACCTACATCTGGTGCGGTCAAGTTGTTACGTGAGGCTGGGAGCTCCGCAACTTGACCAGAAGACGATCTTTTTTGACGGTGTCGGAGCTTTGAATCGACGTACACTTGGACGTTTTAAGGCGGATATTGTGATCGACGACCTGAAGTTCAGGTTCGATTTTGATGTTGTTCCGGATAATTTTCTGGGGAGTGATTTGTTAATTGGTGCCGAATTATCTGACTATGCTGAAGTGCGAGTGAAACACAGACAAGCTGTTTTGAAAAGAATTGACTCTGAGGAAGATTTAATTAAAGCCGATGACCCTGGACGGAATGAAGTGTTAAATATAAGTGTGTGTGAAGACAATATTAGTGATTATGACATTTCGATCCAACATGTGACTGATCCGAATAGTAAGAGTGAGTTACGCGACATAGTGGGGAGTGACACGCCGATCAAAACCAAGGATACGGGTGTAAAAATGAATATAGTGATACAGGAGGAATCACCAGTTTTGCAAAATCCACGACGACTCTCAGCTGACCAGCAATTAAGACGATTGATTGAGGAGGAAGCGAGGCAGAACATCCTGAAGGTCCAGGAAGAGAATAGGACTTTAAACCGGAGAAGGAAACCGGCTAAGAGGTACGCGGTTGGCGATTTAGTCGCCATTCGGAGGAGACAGTTTAGAAGGGGCCTTAAGTTGCATCCTAAGTTTTTCGGCCCATACAAAGTAGTGACAGTGATGAGGAACAATCGTTACCTGGTAGAGAAGGTTGGAGACCACGAGGGTCCCAATCGCACGAGCACAGCGGCCGATTTTATGAAGCCTTGGGCTAAGGCTTCTGGACATTATGACGAATGGTTCAGTGATGATGAGGTTGACTTGGATGGAGATATCCATCCAGTCTAACCTGGTATCGAGGCCGATACCTGTGCAGGATGGCAGAGTGTGGAATGTGTGAAATAAATAAAGAATGAATGAGTGAGTGCTTTGTTATATTAGATGTTTGTGCACGTGTGGAAGAATATGACTCTAGTGGACGTTAAGATTTGTTTAGATGCTAAGACTTTAATGTATTTTATGGGTTTGTTTAATATAAGAGATGTAAGGAAAAGGAGACGTGTGTCTCGAACATGAAAGATTTATGTTAGTTGTGTTTTAAGTTTTGAGGATTTGTTCTATGGCATAATGGTGAGTGTTGTCCGGCCATGTGGGGTCGCTCATGGGACAGACCCTGCATTGTTGAAGGACTCAGGGAGGAAAACTTATGATGAAAAAACGGAGGAAAAGGCAGTGCATTTTCGGGTGTGAGCTGCGGTATGAATTTAGTGTTCAGTTTATGTTGTGACCTGACCGCGGACGCGTGAGGATACTTTTCATCCTCCTAGAGTAATTTGCTTGTATTTAACTTTTTACAATATTCTGTAACCTTCGTAAAATAAATTAATCATTTATCCTTTAATTTGATATTGATCCTACATGTGTGTGCGATAACGCGTGATCGATTTCCGGGGAGTTATTTATTTGATTTTTTTTTATTATTGTATCGAGATTATTTTCTTTATTTTTTTTATTTATTAAACATTGTGATCCCCGATCATTTTGACAATTGCGTGGTTTTTTTTTGTTTAAAAGTCCCAGTTGCATCCCCCTTTCAGCTTTTGATTAAGTGAATCTCAACGGACCGAGCTGCCGGAGTTGTTCAAGCTGAGAGCGGAGGAGTATTTTTTGTACGGTGGTCATTCCGTTTTAATGACCTGGCGCTTAACGGATTTTGCTGATTTGGTGGAGGGGTGTTCCGGTGCCAGAGGGCGGGCGGATGGACGAAGGGTTCCGCGAGCCTTCGAAAATACGTCACAAGTTATATGAAAATTGGAAATGTACTTTCAACTAGAACAATTAAAGTGAAATAATTGTTCAAGTGTTTGTGAAATTTTCTCCTGATTATTTTTTTCATTCCAATTTCAACCAATTAAATGGTGGCATTTCCCGTCACGTGGTACAAGTAAGAGGGTTTTACTTGGGATATTTTTCGGATAGTTCCCTGTTTGTTGCTAAGCACTGAAAATGTCCGATAAACAATTTGTACGCGTTTCAAACCCCAAAACTGTCATTACAAAAAATCAAGTTCAAAGACTTTATCTCGACATGAGCGGATTTGGAGGAGAATCCTTGGAGATTATTGATCAAAAAATTCGAAATAATGTTCCTAATAATACAATGAAGACAAAATCCACAATTTGGAAACAATTCTCTGCATTTTGTGCAGACAGAAAATATACGCTGGAGAAGCCACAACTACGAGTGAAAAACCATACTATATGACGTGAAATGCCACACATTTAATTGTTTGAAATTGGAATGAAAAAAATAATCCAGCCAAATACCCCTCGACCTTCAAAATTAATCGGATATTTCCCGAGAGTTTCGTTGCGTAGCAACGAGAGGGATAAGTTTTTCTGCGAAACTTATCGCGATTAGTGCTACGCAGGGAAACTGGAGGGAAATATCCGATAATTTTCAAGGTCTTGGGGTATTACTACTGAAAATCCTTTCGGAATGATCCCACACATCTAACATTGCGGATTATGCATTCGTCTCAATGCTGCAGGATGTAGGGTCGAAACGGTGGAAGGACGCGATTGCGTTTTATTTTTCTGCTGGAACGACACTAACGAAACGGTTAAGAGAAATAATAATAATTTCTTTTCCTTTGGAGTTACGTCCTATGTTTTACACCTCCTCCTTCTACTCCTCTCTAAAAATAGGTAATAGACTCTGAATAACGTTCCAAACTTACTACTGATGTTCTAATATTCTGCTAGTACAAATATTGTCACGACGTAAGTATGTGCGAGCTTTTTGTGGCGCTACCAGGCATTTGAGTAGTACACTATTTACTTATTTAATTATGCATTTGTTTGGTCTCATTTTGTACCTCATACTTTCTCCGCTAGCTCTTCGTCTCTCTTATCCCTATTTGTACAGATCCTCTCTCTCCACGTCCCCTTGAGTATTTATAATTATTCAGTCTATTCACTGAGTTGCCATCAGCTCCTCTCGTCGCTGTCTCGTCTCTTCTTCTTTCTGCTTCAGAATCCTTTCTATTTCCAGTAGGCTCATGCACCATGCCCTCAGCAACCCTCTTAGCATTTTCACTAGTGTCTTTGGCCCCCTTTCGCCTTCGTCCCTTTCCAGCCAGCTTCTCAATCATTCGCGACTGTTCTCCGTCATCTCTTCTTGCATTCTTTCACAGCTCACAACGTGTTCCATCGATTGTGTTTCTCTTCTGCAGCCTCTGCAAAATTGATCCACGAATACCTTTTTCCTCTCTCTTGAGACATTCCCATATCTCCATCTCACCCACCCAATTTTCTGCCATAATTGCAGCTTCCTGTCCTTCCAGTCGTCTTGTAGCCTCGTGTCCTCCGCGATCTCTCCAGAGTAATTGCACTAGCTCGACCGCTTTACGTTCTCCCAATCTGTCTGTGTGTCCTGCTGCTCCCAGATTTTCGTTACTTCCTTCATTCTTTCCGTCAGGCTTTCTTTTTCCTGAGTCGTTTTCAGTATTTACATCCAACTTCCGTCTCCTGCTCCGTTGAATGCTTCCATCACCATTTTACGCTACGCTAAGGGATTTCCGTTCTTTATTCCCTTTAGCTTCTCCTTCATGCACTTCGTCGTCAGCGGCTCATCCTTCATTTCATTGAATGTCATCAGGTAATTGATTGTCCGTCGTTTGGAGTCCATTTCTATGCTTCTCTTCCCTGCTGCTAGCTTCCATACGTAACTTGGTGTGTTTTTCGCAATTCCATATGTCCCTTGTGGCGTCTCCCGGTGCTCTCATCTCCTCCATCTTCATATATCCATTCCGTCTAATGCCGCCGTTTTTATTGTCTCCATGTGGTACAGTTGTCGGTGCGGGTCTCCCACCTTCGCTCTCCTCGTCTCCCCCATACCTTGTTCAATAGCTGGGTCACCTTGCCTGCCAATTTCCTCCTATGTGTGAACCTGATTGCTCGTTATGAACCATACCTCCAGATATTTAAAGTTGTTTACGACCTCAATTTTCTCCTCTGTACGTCCACTCTCCTCCGTGCTTCCTTCTTCCTCCGTTTCTGAACACCATTATTGTTGTTTTTTCTACACTGAGCTCCATTTTATTCTCATTCAACCACTTCTTTGTCGTCCTTAGCCTTTTTTGTAGCTCCTGCCCATTTTCTGTCAGCAGCGCCGCATCATTCGCGTATAGTATGGCGAATGATTCGTTCCCTTCGCCCTGCCCTATCACTGACCTTCCTCTTCCCTCCGTTCCTGAATACAGTTATTTTTGTTTTCTCAGCACTCACCTCCATCTCGTTTCTGGCCGCCCATCTCTCTAGTGTTTTCAGCATCCTGTCTAGTTCTGCTCCTTCTTCCGCTCATATTGCCGCATCATCTACATACATCAGTGCATCGACTTTCACTCCTGCCCCCGGTCCTATTAGCGTGTGTCCTTCTCTTTTCTCCTCTAAGGTTTCCATCAAAGCCTGTATAAATATGTTGAACAGGATTG